>NC_025701.1:14367548-14432480 GCF_000633955.1 Camelina sativa | reverse complement strand
ATTTGATTTTGGATAAATCCAAAAGTCACAGTTATGAATAAAATGTATGTATAAAATAGCTAGCACTACAAAAATACATATCTATCAATATCAGTTTATCATAAAACCAAAATAAACAGAAAATTCTATGCAAACATGTGTTCGTTTTGTAAACAAAAAAAAACAAAATTGTTATTTTTGGATTATTCTTAATGTTTTTCATGGTGCCAATTGAAGAAGTTTTTTTTTATGAATTGTTCTCTCTGTTTTATTCTTTGTTCTATATTTGATATTACAAAAAAAAAATGAACGTTACGTACCAGGAAGTTTCTCAGGATGCGTATAACAAATTCCATTCTCTCCTTCGAGCGTAGGTATAAATTCATCGATCAAGGGATGAAGTTTTCGCTTGTCGGATGAGACCTTCGCCTCCAAATGCATAAGGATCTCTTTATCCGACGGGTCAAATTTGACTCCTGCCGGTAAGCTTGGTAAATCTTTGATGCTACCAACCTTATCAAATTTCATTTATATCACAATTATATGTCAAATATAAAGTAAACAAATTGATAACTAGAGAACATGTAGGTGAATTAATGGTTTAACATACGTAACCTGGTCGTCTTGGTGATGGATCTTGTGTCCACAAGAAGGACAAGTGATCATAATAGGGGATTCAACGATAATCTTGGAATCTGGACCGCTCGTGACACACGATTGAGATTGGTCTTTGAGTTGAATCGATGGATGATCAATGTTCGATACTCTTTCAATATTTAGGTCGTAGTTATCATCTGAACCATCACACCAGCTCATCCTCCTCCTTTTACTGATCTCTCTCTCTCTCTCTATACAGTGACCTAACAAAAACTAAATCTAGTTACAATTTCAGAACTAACAAAAGATAAAATCGAAGAGAGAGAGATCAGAGAGAGAGAGAGAGAGAGAGAGGGAAAGAGACAAAGATGTGAAGGTGATATAGAAAGAGAGGCAAGTGAATGTTAAGTTTTGGAACTAAAATTTAATTATAATACATTAAATTAAAAATGTACTAAACTAATATTTTTAGGGGGGTTGCGTGGACGTCAAGTTAATCAATGGTGCAGGTATATACGTTTGCAACATATAATTATTAAATGCATTTTTCCGAATTTTGATTATGACTATTTTGAACCATATTTTCTTTTTCTAGCTAGTTTTCACAGTTTAAATAATATTGCATGTGTTAGTTAGATTTGTGTGAAATTTGTTAACTATGGGGTCTAACCATAATTAGGAAAAACCCTTATGCAAGAGAATATTAAACTAAATCAGGATATATATAATTTATAAATATAAAAAAGGAGAGAAAGTAATCTCTTCAAAATCAAGAAAGGTGACGAGAGATGGAGTGTCGTTATTGAAACTTATTTTCTTTTCCTAATTAACAATTTTAATTGTCAGTTTTAATCATTTGTGTATTCACAAAGATATCACATATTCATATATATGCCATAAACATCAACTTGATTGATCCTGTATACTAAACATAAACAAATATACTAAAGACAAAATCCAAGAACTAGATCGTGTGAATTATGCGCAGCGGCTAGATCTTCCTTGAAAACGTTAAGTTAATCCCGACGTGACTAACCATAATTTCACATATATATAGTAGAATTCATCATTCACAAAATATATAATAGATTAAAGAGAAATGTTAGATCCTACACCACCTATCATTTTATTTATATGTTAGACCAACTTGGTGAAGTAAGAAGACCATATCTTCACGCACAGTACAAAATCTCGTGTATAGCAAGTTACCTATACCCAAAATTTTCAGTTATTTGCTCATTGACAACAGGTTCTTCACCAGAAGTTATTTACCCTTTATACGTATTTTTCCCAATGTTGTCTTAAGGTAGACCTAATACAGTATTGAGTTTCTTAAAAAAAAATTCTGTTAAGTAAGAAACTCAATTTAAGAGGTCAACCATTTTTTTCTATAAATGCTATGGTAATTCTGTTTATTTTCTATAAGCAGTCGGGTCCCGTACACATGATCCTTGATGGAGATGCGAAGCTTCTTCAACAAGAAACTAATAATATTCTCAGCCAAAGAAAAGTAAGTGAAAGACAAAGAAACGAAATAGCTTACGGAGAAAGCTTTTAGGGATGATTAATCTTAAACATTTCGTCCGTTTTAATATTAAATAAGTCTGTTTCATTCAATCCTATATATATTATTTAGAAAATTTGTGGCAACAACATTTTTTATATACAATAAGGTAAACAATTTTTTTTTATGATTGTTTGAAATGATATGAAAAACAATTAGGTCACTACTTGATTGGTTCACAACAATTATATGATGTTATTGAGTTATTATATATATCTATATTAACATTTTTGAAATACATTTTGGTTTATGCCCTTTAAGTTTTGCTTATTTAATTTGTTTTATTTACAACATTAACCCATAACGATTTTCTAATATAACATTTCATAAAAACTCAATTAATGGAACTATTTAAATCAATCTAATTTGTTACGTTTATTACCATAAATAGCTTGACAACATCTATACATTTTAATTTTTCTAAAAACAACTCTACGCATTAAATTTTTAATCCTATAAAAATCTTCAAAACTATTTTAATATATCTCTAAAGATTGTATGATCTCTTAAATTTAAATGACACAGCCAAATTCTGAAACACGGGTTAAATCACTAATATGACGGTTTTGAAACACAACACCCACAACTAAAACCACTAATATGACGGTTTTGAAACACGGGTTAAACCACTAATATGACGGTTTGTTGTTATATGGCGGGACATGTTATTAACATGACGGTTTGAATTAACATTAGTATAAATATAAAATAATATTAATTCGGTTTTGAAACACGGGTTAAATGTTCATTTAATTATTTGGTCAATACCACTAATAGAATATTAGAATATTAGACATATTAAATCAGGATAATTTAACTAAAATTTTGTAAAACAATTAAATCATTGGTAAAATTGTGACTTAATCCGACAATAGCTTATAAATTACATATTTATGTATTTATTTCCCCTATTATTGTTTTAATAATTGACAATCCAAACAAAATTATAATTTAACTAAACAAAAACAAACTGAATATAAAAACAAATAAAAATTAAAATGTTATTATTTTTAAAAAATTGTCGCGCGGGTTAAAATCTAATATATATATATATATATATATATATATATATATATGTGGGTTAAGTATATAGCAATTAGTATTAGAAATTGAGAAATAATATATTTTGTAAAAATGTAGTCAATATAGCAAATAATCAGTCGATTTTATTGTTTTTACCTTTTTCTTAGAAATATTTCTTTATTTATATAATGAGAAAGTCGATATTTTTGAAATATATGAGTGAATTTGTAACATTTTTTTGTCAAAAGAGTTTTTTTTTGGTTGTCAAAAGAGTGAATTTGTAACATATGATCATCAAATTAAATAGGCTAAAACTACAAAAAAGTAGTTTCATAAGTCATCCAATTAGGTTGAATGAATGATAGCTAATTAGCTATTTTGGTGATTACCAACCTCTCATCTTTCTCTTCAATGCAGATTTCCAGATAAAATGGGATACAAAATAGTTAAAAATCCATTGGAATGCTAAAAGGGCATTTTCGTTTGTACTATTTACCAAATGGTTAACCAATTTATTTTATGTTCAATTGGTGAGTATTCTATGAATAACCATGTTATTATCTCTGTACTATTTGGATATTAAGCCAAGAACATATTATAGAGTTCACTTTGTTCACACAGCTATTAATTAGTATGACTAATCTCGAAAAGTCAAAATGGTCTCACCAAGTTATATTAAACTTAAAAGTTAAAACTGCATTTATTTATATAAGTTGAACGTTTCTCTTTGGTTTTTTTTTTTTTTTTCTGTTTTTAGATTTTAGGAAGAAAAAAATGAAAGCAAGTTCGGTTTAAGTGGTTATTGTTTCATTTCTTTGTGGGCTTTTAAGAAACTTAAGAAAACAGCGAGCTAGTTTCAAAATTTACCAAACATATATTAAATTAAATGTAACAATAGATTGTTCTCACAGGTCCACTATAAAATCCGAGCTTTTGTTCCAACTTCATTATCAAATGTGTCATATTCGTGACAAGTTGGAAAACTCAATCATAATGATCCGATTTTGTCCGTAAATTCTAAAAATTTAATGCACTATAGACACACAAAAGCTGTTATATATTTTACTATTACTGTAATATTCACACATGTAGTATACATATACATAAAATAAAACATAAAGAAATTAGGTAGATAACAAAAAAATCCAATAAATACTAGTATTATATTTTATTTAGCATTTAACATATACTTAGCTTGACGATATCAAGTTGGACAGGGAGGAATTTTCTTCCTTTTCCTTATCTTTTATTTCTAAAAATGCAAATGTAAAAGCGGATCTCTTGGTACGCTATGCGCGCACATCTCCACATAATGTTTTGTTTGTAAACAATTTTCTATCGCATTTGCTCGTTTGAGCTAATCTTCCGTTGACAAAAATATATATATATATATATATATATATATATTTAGCTCTGCTCACAAAAATTATACCCTAATAACAGCCATTTAAGCATGACTAAAAGTCTAAAACTAAAATCACCATCACCAAATCTCACTTATCTCTTCTTGTACATAAGAAATATAAAACGTGTAAACGACCCCAATACAAAGACAATAGAGTTCACTAAAAACGAAAAGAAAAACAAAAGTTATTTAGGGTTTGAACTTCATTCAACTTATGTTTTAACTTAAAACAAGTTAAAACAAAAGTTTTCAAAAAAAAAAAGTGACTTCTCCAAAGTAGTAAAATTCTAAACATATTTACCAAAACCGTGTTTTGTAATGGGCCTTTGACAAATTAGAATAAGCCGAAATGTAAGACTCATTCAAAAATGTGGAAAACCATGTAGGTCCGATGATAGGCCCATCTAAAAAAACCATCTGACCCAAAGTGTGAGTGTGTACCGTGTGGTTGTGGGTCATAATAACTCAATTACTCATGTGTGTTCAAATTATTAATGATGTATCTGATCATTTCGCAATCCTCACCCTTATCTATTCGAACTCTTGGTTGGTCCCTACTAGGAAAAACGGCCCAAATATACCCCAACAATTTCTCGTTAGCTTTTTCATACCCTAACTTTGACAACCTGCAATTTACTGCCCCAACTCAAAATCAATTCAAATTCCCTATCTGAACTCCATCAATTTTGACAGTTTCGACATTCGCACAAACAGTGTTAAGCGAAAGCTTAATTGACGTGGCATTTTGGTTCGACAAAACGACGTCGTTATGTCATTTTGACGTATGTTTAGCGTAAAAACAAAACAACATTGTCTTATATTTGGGGATTAAAATCGATTTCTTCCCTACTATGCTTTCCATTATATTTTGGCGTGTATTTTGGCCGTCCCTACTATGCTTTCCATTATAATAACTTTTGTTTCTTATAAATTATGTAATATCCGCAAACCGATATATATGCTATTTCCTTTACTCATATTACCAAGTACCAACCATTAGCAACAAGACTATACCAAAAACTACTAGAACTAGAGAAGCTGCTTAGTTGCATCTTATCTATTAAAAAAGGCTTTACAAAAACAAAATTGACATGGAAGTGTGATGCTTGTTCTAGAAAAAAGACAAACAAATTATAAAGAATCTCTCTCAATTAAAACCTCATCATGAAACAAGTTGAAAACAATAACAAAAAGGAAATGCAAAACAAAGAAAACAAAAATTGAGAGAAATTATTTTGAGAGAGTGAAAGAGACAGAGAGACAAGGCAAAAGATGAGGGTGAGGTGTCAGTGTCCCTTAATGAATGATAACAATGTGGGCTTTCAATGCTTAATTGGCCCACTTTTTATTAATTTCCTCACCCAACAGCTCATATTTTAAGTAGAGATTCTTTTACCTATTTCTGTATCTAATAACCAATCTTAACGTAAATTATCTTTACTTAGATAATCTAAGCTTAAGTAATGTTGAGATGTCATTGTTTTTGTGTTTGTCTTGTTTCCTACTCAACCACTAGTACTATAAGTTATCTTCTAGTAGTTTTTAATGCCATTATTAAGAGCTGACTAAATTGCAATTACATGAATTTTTAACGTACCTAACTACCACCTGTCGAGTTAGATGACTTAACTACTATTTTTATTTATTTGGAAAAATGTCTTTGTTAAAATATAGTTCTCGAAAAGTCTTAATTGTTATAAAAAAAACATACGTTGTTTATTATACTCCTTATTTGTCATGTCACTTATGTTTGTTATTAGACAAATCAGACTTCTTCAAACAAGTATCAGAAGAAGTAAAGAGAGATCTTTTTCGCAGAAAAGTTGATATTAGTCATCTCATGTGCCAAGTCTGATTACATATCTGATGCCTCACGTACGGAGAGAGTAAGTAAAAGAAAATAACACAACCTGAATTTTTTTTTATTTTTTTGGAAAGAGTCGAAAAGGTAGTATGAGAAAAGTTGAGAATTTAAGAGCCATGTGAATCTACAGTGACAGATACTGCACTGTACACGAGCCTCCAAAGAGTTTCACTAAAAACGAGAGAGAGAGCCCACGCTTTTAAAAAGATTCAGGTTTCACACAGACATGTTCCTACAATTACCTTGAATCTGTGTACACCTAATATGGAAACTCTTTAAATGCATGTTAACGCCAGATTATCGCATTTTTTCATTTGCATTTACTTGAAATATAGAAAAATAGAACTCTTACAAAACCAGAGTTACTAGTTACTACAATAAGCTTGCTTTACAGTGGAGACTGAAACACTGAATTAGAAACTTTTTTTTTGATATATATATAAAATATAAAAACTCAACAATCTCTAATTCAATGCCCTAATTCACAGCTTCAAGCACCAAAAATTGAGAGAGTTATTTTTTTTTTACCAAAAAAAGCAACACTTTCTATCTCCATTTTGTGGTACTGTCTCAAGCTACACTTCCCTGGTCTGAGGTTTCTTCGTGGTAATAAGGTGTTAACTTGCCATCTTTGTCATCTCTTATCTTGTTTTGGCTTTCCTCGTCTCCACCGCCAATTTCTTGCAACATCTTAACCACACGCCTCATCGAGGGTCGGTTAATGGGCAACGGACTCGTGCAAAGAAGCCCCACGTTGAGGATTTTGCTTATCTCTTCTTTGAAACAAGAGTCGAGTTTCGGGTCTATCACATGCTCTATGCCTTTTTGGTCTAGTGTAGTGCAAACCCATTTCACCAAATCCTTCTCCCCAAGTTCTGGATCAACTGGGCGTTTTCTAGTCACTATCTCTAGGATCACTACCCCGAAACTGTAGATGTCGCTCTTCTCGTTCACACGAAGCGTGTATGCGTATTCTGCAAAGTAGTTTGAAAATCAAAGTTATGGAGGGAAACAAACAAACAAACAAAAAGTTTTGAATTCCATTAATGGAGAAGTGAGAAGGTGTGGAGCCATGGTTTCAGACATGTCTCTATAGATAGTGAATGCTCATTTAAGTCTCAACTAATAAAAATACTTAAATGTGGTTCATCTGAATCTCCGTGCAACATGTACCAAATGAGCATTACTACCTTAAGCAAAAGTGATGATTAATCATGCAAGCACATTTAAGATGAATCATAAGACTAACCTGGTGCGATATAACCGCATGAACCAGCAATCACTGACATCGACTTAGGAGCTTTTCCGGTCAAGTCAACGGCTTTAGCCACACCAAAATCAGCAACTCTTGCACCATAATCTCCATCAATCAAAATATTGTTGGACTTAATATCTCTATGCACAATCGGAGGAACACAATCATGGTGAAGATACGAAAGCCCCTCAGCCGCATCTAAGATAATCTTAAACCTCGTTTGCCATGCCAACATTCCTCCTTTACTGCTATGAAGCAAATCTCCCAAGCTACCATTAGGCATATACTCATAAACCAAGAGCTTGCAGTCTCTAGTGGAACAGCAACACCAAAGCTTCACAATGTTCTTATGCCTAATCTTACCCAATGTCTCAACTTCAGCTTCAAAGGCCTCATCTTGAACTCCAGGTCTGTTACCTTTCTCTGGATCAGAGTCTTCAGTATCCTTAACAGACCCTGTCCACAGCCTCTTGACCGCAACAGTTTCTCCATTGGTGAGTACAACCTTGTACACTTTCCCCGAAGCTCCAGCTCCAATCACATTATCTTCATCCAAGCTTTCAAGAATCTCATGCTCACTAAACCCGAGTTTATGGAACGACATTAAAGTCCACTTGGATCTCTCAATAGCTCTTGCTTTCTTGTAAGTCCTGTATTTAAAGTAGAACCAAGCAACACCCGCAACAAACACAATCGCAGCAAGTACGAAAATCAACCTGAGAAGCCATACGCCTCTCTTCTTAGCTTTATCCCCAGAGTCACACAACCCCTTGATAGCCCCACACAATCCAGGATTCCCAATGAAGCTGTTCTTATACACTTCTTTAGCTAAAGAAGGCGGTAAGTCACCTGATAACCGGTTATACGAAAGATTCAGCTGGTTTAGCNTTCCTCCTTTACTGCTATGAAGCAAATCTCCCAAGCTACCATTAGGCATATACTCATAAACCAAGAGCTTGCAGTCTCTAGTGGAACAGCAACACCAAAGCTTCACAATGTTCTTATGCCTAATCTTACCCAATGTCTCAACTTCAGCTTCAAAGGCCTCATCTTGAACTCCAGGTCTGTTACCTTTCTCTGGATCAGAGTCTTCAGTATCCTTAACAGACCCTGTCCACAGCCTCTTGACCGCAACAGTTTCTCCATTGGTGAGTACAACCTTGTACACTTTCCCCGAAGCTCCAGCTCCAATCACATTATCTTCATCCAAGCTTTCAAGAATCTCATGCTCACTAAACCCGAGTTTATGGAACGACATTAAAGTCCACTTGGATCTCTCAATAGCTCTTGCTTTCTTGTAAGTCCTGTATTTAAAGTAGAACCAAGCAACACCCGCAACAAACACAATCGCAGCAAGTACGAAAATCAACCTGAGAAGCCATACGCCTCTCTTCTTAGCTTTATCCCCAGAGTCACACAACCCCTTGATAGCCCCACACAATCCAGGATTCCCAATGAAGCTGTTCTTATACACTTCTTTAGCTAAAGAAGGCGGTAAGTCACCTGATAACCGGTTATACGAAAGATTCAGCTGGTTTAGCTTCAAACTCTGCAATGAAACCGGAATCTTGCCAGAGAATTGGTTACCAGATAGATCAAGATAGTTCAACACTGACAAGCTCCCTATCTCATCTGGAATCCTACCGGAGAATTCGTTATCGGCTAAGTTCAACTCGTTGAGCTTTTTCCAAGATTTGATTCCAGGAGTTAACTCTCCTGAGAACTGGTTACCGTGAAGATCAAGAGTACCTAACTCCCCAAGCTGCATCAAGCTAACAGGCAACGAGCCACTGAACTTGTTTCCACTTGCTGACAACTGATTAAGATTGTTCAAAACACCAATCTCCTCCGGTAACGATCCGGTGAATTCGTTGTTGGAGAGAATCAACAGCGAGAGATTCGAAGCGCCTCCTATGGACTTGGCAATCTCACCGGAGAAGGAGTTGTTGATGAGCTCAAGCAAGTACACATGAGGCAACCCCCAGAAACCGGTAGGAACTGAACCGGAAAATTTGTTATAAGCTAACCGGACACGTGTCAAGCTTTTGCAATCGCCGAGACTCTCCGGTATAGCGCCGGAGAATGAGTTGTGTATGATCAGCAACTCCTCTAGCTCCCCTTTCTCGCACAGATCCGCCGGTAATTCGCCGGAAAACTCGTTCTCCGAAACGTCAAGCCATCTCAACGGCGAGTTTCGACCGAGGTCTCTTGGTAATTCTCCGGTTAACCGGTTTCCAAAGATCCTGAGCTCGTACAAGTTCGGAGACAAAGCTATACTCGCCGGAACTTCACCTTCTAGGTTGTTCTCGTACAGATTCAAACTCTCCAACGGAACACGACAGAGCTCGTCCGGTATCTTCCCGGTCAACTGATTCATCGACGCGTCGAGAAGTCTCAGCGATTTCAAATTCCCGAGCTCCGGTGGAATCTCTCCGGTCAACGAGTTGTTGTAAAGCTCAATCTGAACGACGCTACTCAAACCGCCGAGCGAGCGAGGGATAGGACCAACGAGGTCGTTGAGCGCGAGGTCCAAATCAACGAGTCTGCTGAGTTGACCCAGCGAGTCAGGGATCTGTCCGACTAGATGACACTCGGTGAGCCACATGAC
Organism: Camelina sativa; assembly: GCF_000633955.1. Taxonomy (NCBI): domain Eukaryota; kingdom Viridiplantae; phylum Streptophyta; class Magnoliopsida; order Brassicales; family Brassicaceae; genus Camelina; species Camelina sativa. The sequence continues at coordinate 14,422,185 of NC_025701.1, read as the reverse complement.
CTCGAGATTCGTCAAGTTCCCGAGCTCCGGCGGGATCCGACTCGGACTAAACGGGTTGTACGAAAGGTTCAGCATCTTCAGGGAGCTGATGTTGCCAAGATACGGTGGGATCGTCCCGTCTAAGAGATTGTAGACGAGAGAGAGAACCTCGAGGTTCTGAAACTTGCCGAAACTCGCCGGAATATCACCGGAAAAGTTGTTTCCGGTCAAATCCAAGTGCACCAAGGTGGGAATATCGGCGAGAGTGTGAGGAATCTCGCCGGTGAGAAGATTCTGAGAGAGATCGAGAAGCTGAAGACGGTTACAAGCAGCGACATCGAGAGGAAGCGTGGAGTTGATGGAGTTGTTGTAGAGAGAGAGCTCCGAGAGTTTGGAGAGACGACAGATAACGGAAGGGAAAGGACCGGCGAGATTAGCGCTGGAGAGGTCGACGGAAGTGACGGAGGTGAAATCACCGCCGCAGGAAACGCCGAACCACCGACAAGGGGAATCATCGGTGGAGTTCCAAGAGGAGAGAGAGGAGTCTGGATCGTCTAAAGAGTGTTTGACTTGCTGGAGAATGAAAGCTTCTTGGTTGAGAGAGAAGACGGTTGGGAAAAGTAGGAAGAGAAAGAGATAAAGATACATGTTTGTTTCTTTAGTCTTCTTCTCCGGTGAAGCTATGGAGGTTGTGTTTTTTGAGAAGAGAGAGAGAGTGTGAGAGATAAAGAGAAGAGTGAGTAAGTTTGTTTTGAAGAGAAGAGAAGAGAGAGTCTAAATAAAGCGTTGACCGGGGGAGACAGGTGAATTATCGTGATTCTGACTGTAAGAAGAATGCTTATAAATCATTTTGTTTTTTTCTAAAATCATTCAGTTTTTTTTTTTTTCTAATTTCTTTATTTGATTCTCTAAATAATTCGAATGCAATTATTAGTAATATCTATGTCGAGTTTCCAACATTGTATAATTTATCGTTTTGTTTATCTGTTTTTTTGTTAATAAAGATTATGCTGGTCTTAAAAGATAATGTTTCCCATAATGAGCTTAGCTAAATTAGCCTATGAAAACATTCTTTTTTTGTAGTACTTTATTGTTTTAACAGCTTTACGTACATTTTTAAGAAAAGTAGTTATGGAGTATATGTTTATAACGTAAATAAAAGTTAGTTGATACAGTAAATGTGAAAGGTTTAAAAATGGCAAGGGTAAAAAGAAGGTTAATTTGGTTAAAAGCATTAAATTATAAATGTAGTAGTACTCCTATATATCTGAACAATTTGTAAAAAGATTCCCACATTTATATTTGATTAACGGCGTTTGTAAAGTACAAATATTGTTAGAACATATATATCAAAACCCTCTCAGAATGTGTTTGCAACGTAGTCTTAACTTCTTAAGTTGACGTGAATTAAATTAATTCTCATTCACTATTAAAAAATTTATGCACGTCTTAATCATGTATTAAGAGAATAAGGCTAAGCATGTAGAAACATGCAAATATATTATTTTGCTTGAAATGTGTAATTTATTAGAAGATAAATAAATATTTATTTACAAAAATGGGAGAGAAGATAAGATATCAAAATGTTGAGTTATTTATGAGATTAACATTTTCATATATAGTTAAGAAAAGTTGTTAATATTGCAAGGGAAAGATGGCACATATATATTTCGCCTACATACAGTATATATAAATGTCAGTTAGGAAACGTATATTCTAATATGTGTCGGTTGAGAAAAAGCATCACTTTAATCAACAACATACCCTTTGGATGATATGTAAAGAGATAGAGGAGTCAACGAACGATCTCGAGCTCCTGTCTCCTGGATGGCTGGATTGAGTACTTCAAGCAGTCTTCTCTTCTTCGTGTGTCTCTCTAATAGTTTTTTTTTTTGGCGAACACACACAATACAAGTTGCTACAAACACACAATATCGTAAACTAAACGTAGTTCGATAGGTGTATCATGTAAAATAGACATCTAAAAAATTACGTATACACTACAATAGCGGCAAAGTTTATGTCTTTTAGGAGATTGCTTCTATAAGCAAGTCTCTACCATCTTACAAATTTGTTGCTTGCTAGTTGATCGAAAGAGGAACCATCAAATTAGTTTCATGTATTTTTTCTTTTTTATTCTTTATTTATTTTATAAAATAATATATCCCATGCATTACGTATGATTTGATGTCCATTTCATAACATTGTCACCTTGGAAGTATTTTATAGAAGTATAAACGTCTCACGAATATTGTATACATGCAAGCAACCTTTGATATATAATTTGAGATTCATATCCAACTTCTTATGTATATGGTTTTAATTTATTTCACTCCTCATCGCTTTTGAGCAACAATGACAACAATGGTCACCTTTGATTTTCTACATTGTTTCATCTTTGGTCTCATATTACTCTTCCCAACTCTCTTTCTCTTTGTTTACTTCTTAAAGAAACCAAATAATGGAATTGATCTGCCTCCAAGCGCTCCTTCTCTTCCGATCATTGGTCATCTTCACCTTCTCCTCTTTGATTCAATCCACAAGTGTTTTCAAAAGATATCGTCCAAATACGGACCTTTTCTCCATCTCCGCATCTTTCATGTCCCCATCGTTCTTGTGTCTTCTGCCTCAGCAGCTCACGAGATCTTCAAATCCCATGACATGAATGTCTCCTACCGTGGTGCTATTGCTATCGATGAATGCATTGTGTTTGGTTCTTTTGGATATTTTAGAGCTTCTTGTGGAGACTACTGGAAATTCATGAGGAAACTAATCATGGCTAAGGCACTCGGACCCCAAGCGCTAGAACGGTCACGTAGCATTCGTGAACTTGAGCTAGAGAGGTTCCACAAAAATCTGCTTAATAAAGCGATGAAGAAAGAAACCCTCAAGATCGGTGAAGAAGCAAGGATACTCGTTAATAACACCCTTGGAAAAATGAGTTTGGGAAGTAGTTTTTCAGTGGAGGAAAATGATGGGAAAAAAGTTTCAGATTTTTCTATTCAGTTAGCTGATTTGTCCCGCATGTTTTGTGTGGCACAAATATTTCATAAGCCGCTCGAGAAGCTAGGGATCTCTTTGTTAAAGAATGAGATCATGCAGGTTTCAAATAAATTTGAGGAGCTGCTGGAAAATATTCTTGTGAGATACGAAGAGAACGTGGACAAGCATCAAGGTACTGAATTCATGGATGCATTGTTGGCAGCTTATCGAGACGAAAAAACAGAATATAAGATCACTAGAAACCATATGAAGGCATTATTAGCGGTAAATGGCTATTCTCTCATTGGTAGTAATATTTCAATCAGAATGCTAACAAATAATATCATTATATTAAACAAAAAATGCAACTTGTTAGGAGCTTTTTTTTGGAGCCGGTGAGTCCTCTTCTTCGACAACACGGTGGGCAATGGCAGAAATCATTAATAATCCTAAGATCTTTGAAAGATTAAGAGAAGAAATTGATTATGTGGTGGGAAAATCAAGGTTAATTCAAGAAACTGATCTACCAAAACTCCCTTACTTGCAAGCAGTCGTAAAAGAATCTCTAAGATTGCATCCGGTAGGAGCAGTCTTACCAAGAGAATTTACACAGGACTGTACGATCGGAGGGTTTCACATATCTGAAGGAACATCACTTGTCATCAATGCTTATGCAGTGATGAGAGATCCTAATTCTTGGGAAGATCCTAATGAGTTTAAGCCAGAAAGGTTTCTAGCTGCTTCAATATTAGGGCAAGAGGAGGATAGAAAAGAACAAGCAATGAAGTTCCTCCCTTTTGGCGCTGGCAGGAGAGGATGTCCAGGATTATATCTTGGTTATACCTTAGTAGAAACCACAATTGGAGTGTTGGTGCAGTGTTTTGACTGGGAAATCAAAGGAGATAAAATCAATATGGATGAAGGTTCCGGATTAAGATTCTTCTTGGATTTGGCTCATCCTCTCGAATGCATTCTTATTCCTCGAAAATAATAGGGATAAAAATTAAATTTATGCCAAAAATAAGCATCAAAAATCTAAAAAAAAACAAACATTTCATAAAAATTTAATTTTAAATTTTGGGAAAAAAATTCAAATAAAATGAAACATATATTTGATTACAAAAATTTATCAAAATTCGGTGTTTTGAAACTGTTGTGAAAGGAATGTTAATTGAAGATATTGTACATGTGTTTATTGCTAATAAGAATTGTTAAAATGTACACATGTTTCAGATTTGTAGGTTTCACATATTAACAAAACAACCAAATCATTGCAAAAGTATTTAATACACCTAATATTTAGATCCTGCAGTGAAATTTATGATAGACAATAAATGGTACAATTCCTCCCAACACCGAGATCCACAAATAATAAATGTGTGTATATAAGATTTGTTTTTTGTATTTAACGCATAAACAGTGATGAATACGATTCATAAATTCTCATGATTTTTGATTTATGAACAAGCAAACATGAAATAAGTTTATCCACATTCATAATCATATATATAAAGAAGAAAGCTTAGACTGAGAGATCAAATCGTTGATGAGCCGACAGTTAATAATATGTTGAGTGGTAGTAGTATTTGGGTGAGTAATTATTATATAAAACAGCATGCCAATCTCATATACACATACCACACTCCAAATTTGTCTTATCTTTTGTCGCATCTTTAGTTTTTGTTTTTTTGTCATATACGTAACTCAAAATGTAATGTTATCTAACGCAGGCCCTACATAGATAACAATATCATTTTATCTCACGTCCAAAGAACCACTACTTTATATATGTTACCCCGGCACACTCATAGATGTCTTCATCACACTTTTTTATTTTTGTCAATTACTACACATATGTGTAATTGTAACAAAGTTTTTCTAACAGTTATAATGGACTACCTAACCACATATTTGACGACAAAGTCTTATTACATGATTAATAAAATACCAAAAACTTATATGTAATATAGATTGTGTGTCTTCATATATCTTGATTTGAAATTTTTTTTGAAATTTCAAATCCTGAACATCTTGTCTACACAATTTTACTTTCACTTTTTTTTTTTTGGTAATCTCTAAATCTGCAACCAGAAGAAAATACAGAAAAAGCTCATTTTCTCTTATGCTATTATTTTTAAATAGACAATATACATTTTTTTTTGAACAAACATGTCATCTTTTCATTCACTCAAACCAACATAAACAGGCTACAAAGGCTGATAGTTTTCAAAGACAAGGCTTGATAATACAAAGCATAGGTAACAAACTTAAAGATAGATAAGTCGACAGTCAAGGCCAAGAGGTGTTGAAGAGTTGAGCAAGGCATCAAAACGCAAGCTACCTCAAGATGAAGCGACGCCACATTCACCAACAAGGTGGAGAAGCGGTAGATAGTCCATATCAATCTGACATTGGGACGTTGAGAGAGTATCCATGACCGTGAGACACAATGGTTTGATTGGCTCATTGGCAAGGAAGAGGGTGAACGAAGGGTTAGGGTTGAACATGGCTTTCTTGAGAATGTTTCGGTAACCACACTTCTATGAGCTATGGTCATAATGCCGATAAACTTCAGACTTTGCAAAGGGGACACATAACTCCTAGCTTTTGAGATTTGTACATGACAATATTCAGGGCCTAAGGAAGCTATGTAGAGAAGAGTAGGAAGGCTTCGCTAATCTCCTCTACTTGGAGGGAAGATCATAATGCCGAGCTTCCTGGTTCTCTCAGTTTCAGAACAGCTACTGCAAGGTAGTAGACGGTACAATTGAGGGCGCAGCTGAACCAGATAGGAAAAGCTTAAGAGGAACCGGTAACCATCTCTCAATAGAAAAGAAGTCATAATGCCAGTCCTCATAAGTATTTGGCGGTTAGAGATATGGACCCTAAACAATACTAATGGCAGGATTTTCAAACAGACTTTGCAACAACAGAGCAACGATGAGTGACTAGGTTCCAACTGCAGTCTTCGGAAAATCGGAAACATAGATCGACAACAAGGTATGCTACGGGAAAGCAATTGTATATTTGAAACAGACCTGGGTTTGTGGAGCGCATAGATTGGGTCTCGGCTTGTTAAGGTTTTGCACAGCTTCGACGTCAGCACAGAGCTCCTGTCCAACTGCGACCAAACGAACTGCTTGGTGAGGGGATGTAGATCCGAGGAGCAGAGAGATGATGGGGTTGACTTCAAGGGAAGCATGTGAAAAAAACGATACACAAGGTAACGGGAGCGATTCAATTTCTCAGGTTTGGCGTTGGTAGGCTGGTAACTCGTGAGAATCACCTCACTGGGAGAAACCACCGGGGGAGACAGAGGGAGGGGGAGGGGATGAAGCTGAAGCATGGCTGGATTCGTTGGACGAGGACTTGGTGAACCTCCGGTGAGTTCACCGTCGAAACAGAACCAAAGGAAGCTTAGATAGAGGAAGAGAACACAAGAGCGATAAAGCAGAGTCCCAGCGACGCCGATCTGAGTCGATGCCGCCGGGGGATGAGACATTGGGGATCGTGCCAGAGAGAGAGCGGCTAGGACGAACTTATATTTTTTAAATAGACAATATACAAGTATACATTTTTTATATAGGGTTTAATAATAGTAATCGCTCAATGTTGTTTCCATTGGTGAAAGAGTTGTTCTATTTAGGTTAGAAAAACGATTTTAAAAAATACAAAATTGAATACATCACTTTTGTTTAAACAGTTTTACATGTATTATTTTCGATAAGTATACTATTTGACGCCTAAATTTATCTTAAAAAAACATAAGGGAATAATAATAAGGGGTTGAATGATGATATCGGTGTGAGGTAGACAAATTCATCTGTAAATTAGACCACTTTTTTACTACTATTAATCAAATATAGTTTGTATTGTAGTGGTGCAGATCAACTTCAAAATACTTTTACATATAAATATATAAATAGAGTTGGTCTACAGCGGTTTCTTGTTCATTTTAAAAATTGATAGATTTGTCCATTTTTACTATTCTCATCGTTCAAAACCTAAAAAATCAGATCACTTTTTTTGTTTAACCTTCCATTTTAAAATTGCTAATGGGTACGTTACAGCAGAGGAAAAAGAATTCAAAAGTAATTTATAGAAAGAAAAAAACATTCAAAATAATATGGTTTCGAAAATGATTAAAAAAAACTAATTAATGTTACGGAAGACAAGCGAACATCGTGGATTGTGAATCTTAATTGCGTGCAATTGAAGTTATGGACAAAAAGAGTAGCATCATTATCATAGAATCAAGACTTTTTCTGTTCCATTAAGTTCCTTAAAATCTCTAGCATTAACTATCACATTCATTTAGTAGTACTATATCCCTTCTTCTTCTTATAGTAATACTTTCTTCTTTCCTTATTAAGTGCATTTAAATGTTTTTTGGAATTTTGTTATTAACTAAAGACAGAGAGAAAAACAAGATATGTAGGAAACTGTATTTGAACCTATGAGATTAGGGTGTTGCCTAAAATCTTTAACCACCGAGTCGAAGAAGACTCCAACAAGAGAGACTTCAGATTTTAATCAGTAAAAAAAAAAAAAAGAAGAATAAAAAATTTCTGAAAAAAAAAAATAATATCACATACGTCACGTTTTTTTTTTTGGGTTTGCTAAAGAATAGAGAGAGAGAAAGAGAATCGAGAAAAGAGAGCAATGCATGTATTCCCGAGACAGAGCCAAAGTTGGAAACATCGCGTCGGTCGTCTTATCATTCTTCTTTCTTTCCATAGGGACTGCTGAAACCAATTAAACTGCATACAATCTCGATGTCTGTTTCTTTTTACCAAAGCAAAAACACACTCACACACACACACGAGATTTCAAACAGCTGTTTGGTCTTTTGTGTTTTTATTTTATATTGTTAATTGTAATTTCTAACTATAGCCAGCGTCAAACTCAGAGAGTAGTGGTAATAAGATTGGTGTGTGAAGGTAATTTGGATATTGTATCATGAGGATCATGCACCAAGTGCATTGTACTAACCGTTAAGAGAAACGGTTATTAGGAGTAGTTGGACACCCCTCATAACATGGACTCATTCTTCCACATGTTACAACTTACAACCCCTTTTTTTATGGACTCTTCTATAAAATAGAAATCTTAGATATTATTAAAGGGTTATTACTGAACCATTCATAATAATCAACATGATTGATATAAAATTCAAATGTCATGTTTTGAAACATGTTATATAAAGGATTGATACAACCATTATCCTTTTTTTCAGGTCATAAAAGATACTAATATTAATAAGCCAAACGAAAACTTTGTTCTACTATAGATATATTATTCTCAAAGGCGTTTCCTTTTCACTTTCTTTTTTGCTTTTGGTGAAATCTTCAAACAAGCTTTTGCGGTTGTACCCAAACTTTTTCCGAAGTATCCACTTGCCATAAGATCTGTGGGACCATATAAATATTAGAAAGTGTCACTTTTGCAAACTTTGAGGGAATATAAATCATACATCTTCTAATCATATACTCCTTCAATTCCTCTCGTCTCCAGATTGTATTTTGTTAGAAATACCAAGTGTGATGCATATGCTGAAAGTTATACTATATTTTCTACTTGTCTTTCAAGCTTAATAATTATTCTATTGCAAATTTGTGCATATATATCCTAGATCATTTAAAAGTCCCTAACTACACGAACCATGTTAATCTTGTATTTCCTCCTCAATGGCAAGTAGTATTCGTGTATAAATCTTCTACATGAAAAAAAAAATAGAGGATTATTTCATAAAAATTATTAGTTACCCACATAAGTTTGGACCCAACATGGTTGGTAGATTATACCTTCTTTGGAAAACCCTAGCAACTACCAGCCAAACACTTGTAGTTTTTTTACCAGCCAAACAGGGCTAACCCCTAGATACACTTGTATTCTGACATGGTTAATCTCATATGTTATACTATATTTTATTTTGAAAATCATAATGGTAGAGTTCCCGCTAGATAATTGAGACTTATGTTTTCTCGTGATCTATATTAGTGTATTATCAGGACCAATGGGTCCAAAAATTAATTTATTTTATGAAAACAACAGTAGTTGTGGGTTCTACGTGGTTAAATACGTTTTTGTTTATGGGTTAAAATATGAAAGAACAAAAGTTGAGCAAAAGAAATAGTAGTAATAAGCATCTAGAAGATATATAAAGAAGCAAGGAGAAGAGTCAGCGGTCCAATTTATTCGGCCAAAGTTTTTGGTAATCTATCTTTCCTACCTTGCAATCATAACTATTCCCTTAAGCTTAATCATTCTTCACTTTAATTAAGCTTTTTAAGAATATTGAGTTTTAATTTACATCCCCACCTTCTCCCACTATCCATCCTCTTCTCCTTTTGGTTGGCGAGGTAAAAAAACAAAAGAAAAGAAGAAGCCTCTTTTAACAACTATTTTAGATTTATTTAGTTTCCATTTGAAGTTCTATATTTGTGTATTGTCCAATCGAAAGTTCTACTTTCTCGTCTTTTGATGCATGTTCTCTGCTTGCATATATATAATATATGGTATTTTTCTATATCATGTAATGTATATCATTACCGTATATATGTCTTGTGCAAATGTGTAGCTTAGATATTGATAACACCAATCAAAGCTAGTTTAACTAATATGCTGATTGAACAGATTCATACAAACATTTCACCTTAATGTTAAAATTGTAATTACAAACATATTTTCTATATACAAGACACTGAGTGATTTGCTAATTTGCTATAGCAGATCACTAGTGTATGAAATATTAAAATGTAAAAATCTTGTGTTGTATGATTCAAAAGAACTGATAAATGCCTTTTTCTTATCGTATTCAACCTGTAATAATAAATAAATAAATAAATAATCACTACGCAACTAAAAGTTGTCTACCTTGGACCATCTAGTGAAAGTACACCCTTTAACTTTAAAACAAACACGAAACTTAAATTGTAATTTTCCAAAGAATTATAAAGGCAAAAAGTTTTTAGGACATCGAAGCTTAGCCGAAGATATTCAGACGATTGTGAATAAACATGGCAATGATTTGAGAAAAACACAACTCTTTTCAAGTCCTGTCTCTCCAAAATGTCTATATTCTTCTGGTTTTAATACAAAATGATTTTTTTTTTTTTTTGGCATATAGCTTTTGACATTTAATGGTGAGATTCTGCATGAAATGAATCCTCGGACCAGTGATTCACTTTTGGAGAAAAGGTATGAAAATCACAATCTCACCCATATTGTTGAGAATCATTCATCGAAAACTTTAATCCCGTAGAAGAGAAGAGGGAGAGCTATTAAGCATTGGAGATTGGCACATGATGAATCATTAACTTACACTTAACAAAAATAATGAAATTGTTATAATGATAACAAAGGCATTTGCTAAATACATGCCTTGGCTTTTGGCTTTAACTGCACCAAAACTAATTAGAAAATGTTCTTCTTCTATAGCTTCTCTTAGGTGAAAACCTATTCTGATACTATCTCTCTTTTTTCTCCTATATAATAAAAATATATATATCTTCAAGAATGTAATCTTCCCTCTTCACAAGCTAGATCATGAATCGCTGCTGCTGTAACCACCTTCTGATTCTCTGTCGTAATTGTTTGCTGCATTATTAGCAGGAACATCATCATCATCATCTTCAGAGCTCTCACTCATTTCTGCGTCATCTTCTCCTTCGACCCGCTCAACACCGACAACTTCTTCTTCCTCCTCATCCTCCATAGCTGCTTCGTTTGCGTTACTATTCCAATCTAATCCCCACTTGTTTCTCTGACTGTAATCCACAAACTGACCATCAACATCATCATCCTCTGATTCAACACCTACACTGTTGTCACTTTCATCATCCACTTGCATGGGCGTCATCATTCTGTTAGGTGTTTCATTGGCCCAGTCCTCGTCCATCTCTCTAGGAGTTTCACCTGCTGCCCAGTCTTCATCAATGTCTCTGAATGTTTGCTCTTCTTCTTCCTCATCTTCTTCAATTTCTTGAGTTTTAGGCCTAACAATATCAGCCATTCTATTGACGAGATGGTCATTATCCTCATTGATCCTCTCTGGTCTTTTTCTAACAGTCCTCTTTCCTCTTCCAGGGATTTGGTGGTTCAACTCCATGCTCATTAAGTTATTATCAACTGCAACATTTCTCCGACTAACAACAAATCTGTTAGGACCACCTTGCGCTTTCTTTCTCTTGACCTTTTTGTTTGATCCAGATCCCAAACTTACTCGTGCACGTTTATTACTACGTCTATTGCCCAAATTTGGAACAACCTCGTCTTGGTCTTCTTGCTCTCGGGGTCCTTTGCCCTTGAACAGAGAATCTCCAGGGAAAAGGCTCTGCAAACGTAAAGTAACAAATTCAAAAATCATAAAAATAATTTTCAAAACCACAGTAACAATTTTCACAAATTCTTGAACCAATATGGTCTAGAAAACTTACAATCTGCTCGTTCTCATCTTCAGGGATTAGATCAGGTTTCTCTGGCTTCACATAAATGATGGATGCATCAAGTTCTGAAAGTCTCAAAGCAACCGCTGATACTGTCTTTGGTATCCATGGAAGAACGTCCACTGATCCCCAAGTATCAGCATCAGCATCACCAACTCCCAAGAGCTCTTTCGCCGACATAAAATTGGATGACAAATATTCTTTCTTGATGGCAGTCTCTAATGTAGTTAACACCTATCAAAACCAGAAAGGACAATACCGGGTTTAAAAATGAAACGTCATTTCCTTCCAAGATGTACTAATTTAGGGAAAGGAAAAAAACAAGATGATGGAACCTGCAAAAGTTCTTCAGGTGATGATGATGCGTTCAACCTAAACCCCCACATTTTTCTTTTATCCTCTGTCCAAAATGATTCAAGAGCTTCATCTGGAATAGATGCCTGTCAATAAAAATGAAATTGTAGAGTTCTCAAGAATTGATACCATAAGAACAGGCGCCTAAGCTGACTGTAGACTAAAAATCGAGAAAGTTCATTTATGCTTTACCTCAAGAAAAACAAGTAGTGGTTTGAGCAACCTGACTCCAAAAGGAAGAGGTGACACAGTCAAACCTAAATCTAATATTTCTGAACCATTAACCATGTCCAATCTCTGGTGACAAGAAGTGCAGTGAGTATACTCAGACAAATAAGAAGCAACACACAGGGCACATGTTGCTAACAATTCAGATCTCTTCTTTCCATATTTCCTAGCACAAGAAGGGAGTGAACTGTACGTCTCGGTCCACATCCATCTCTGGAAATCATGGAACCGTTTTGATAAACTCTTCTTCTCTGTGTCGTTTCTACCTAACTCAACTCTAATAGAATTTGAAGTCTCCATTGAATCAGAGTTTGACCCTGATACAGCACTAGACGGGCTCACAGAATCTGTAGGAGAATGATTCATAACACTCTTTTCCTTCAAGAAAGGGTTCCTAGCTAGCTTCATATTCTTACGTGCATTCTCTTTGAATGATCCCTCGATCTTCTGCAGCATTATGCGTAAATGAGACTCTCTGATCCCACGCATATCCAGCGATGCAACCAGAGTGTCAAAAGCCTACACAGAACAAATTCACAAAGGCATGGTTAAAATCTTAGATAAGCTGGATACTCAACCCAAAGGGTATTCAACATTTTTACAGCTAAAAAGAATTTAACATACTGTTAAGGATGTTATTACCTCCTCTGAATCAATGAGGAGCCACTTGCCATCATGTAGCTCAACAAATAAGAGCCCCGAGGATGGATCACTCTTAGACGCTGATGCAGCAAAAAGCCAATAACGATTGTGGCGCCGATCTTGTCCAACCGGCAATGATCGATATGGATACACCTCTTCTGCTTTGTGGCCTATATATGATTTTAATTGTGAGCGTGATCTCTTTGAAGCATATCCCTGTTGGAAAGAACAATTTTCTTGACTTATATTGGACTCCTGATTAATAAGTCCTCTATCAGCAGATGATTGACGGAGATCATTCGAAACAACTTCCAGGGGCTTTGTTTCATCTAGAAGTTCAGAAGGGTCTCTATCGAAATTATCCTTTTCACGATTAGAGCTTTGGATGATTGGTAGACCCATCGTTGATTCGGTTTTACTGTTTGCTAAGTTTTGAAAATCAAGCTTAAGTACATCTCTCATACAGCTGTTATCTAACTGTGCTTCAGCCCACATCTGCTTTTTAAGAGAATTTGCTGCTTCCATACGATCCTCAAGACCAGCTCTGATGGAATTTCCTTCATTGGCAATGCCGACTAACGCAACAAGGGCATTAAGGCGCTCTTCAACACTTAGATGACAGTAATCCCCTTCTGTAAGACCTTGAATCCATGATTGGCCCTCGTTGCTTTCATCAACCATAGCATCAACGCAGCCAACCGCTGTATCTTTAAGCCGCTCATTATGTTGTGGAACAATGCTCTTTATACTGCTTGGAAGAGGAGATGAAAACTCCTTCTCAATCTCACTCTTTACACCTGCTTTAACATCACAGAACATAGTATCTCCCCCCTTTCCAGACAAAATATTCGCTTCACCTAGATCGGCAGTTTTTGATGCACTTGCTAAAGTGGCTAAATCATCAACCTCAGGATCCTCATCAATATCAATTTCAAAGTCTTCATCCCTTTCAAGATCATTCACATCTTCTGGACCTGTCAACCCACTTTCAAATGCCCTTATCTTTTTCCTGGCATCTGCGAGTATCGTCTCTCCATCCGCAGGATCCTTCACATAAGGAGCTCGCACACAATAAGTCGAAGGAGCTATTCTTTCAAAGAGTTTCACATCTCTTGTCAACGCAACAGAGATAGATGCCTCTGGTGTCTTGCTTGTTGTCAGGTCCCGAAGTCCGGATTTCTTTCAATTGAAACCATAAAAACTATGTAAATGAAATATTTTTAATTACAATGAAAACTGCAGACCATATATAGATTATTGATTTACCTGAATCTTGTCAGCAAGTTCCAATACTGTCAGTCCCTTGCTTCCCTCAAGAGATAGAACATGAAAGGCAGCAAATTTTACAGTTCCAGGTGTCAACCGGTGCCTCGACTTGCGTGGAGCCAGTAACCCTTTCTCCCGCATTAGTGCAAAAGCACTTTCAGCTGCTGAACCACTTCGGATAGTAGAAATGATATCTTCACAACCTTTAGCCTGCATACACAACCAACCAAAACAATGTTTAAGAAATAATGAAAACCATCTTTATGTCAAAAGCCTAGCTTAACTCCCAGGATTTCACATTACATCCTAAGCAATAACTCAGTTAGGATTTAGAGGGAACACAAACACGAATAAGTACCTCATCTTTGTCACCAGTATGGGTCAATCGGGAATTTTTTTTCTTCAGCCTAGGCCCCAATCCAGTAGAGAGTGCCAATTGCCGCAGTACTTCAGGCCATGTTAGTGAGTTCAAATTCTTTTTCCAACTACGAATGTCAAAGCCCCATGCATAAGCCTGAAGGAAAAAGATGCATCTAAAAGATGAAGCCCACATACCAGAAAGAGAAACATATTAACATACAAAGGCGGAGAAAGTTACCCCTTCAACTATTTGCGGATGTCCACCTTCAGGATTGGCTGTAGTATATTGATTATTTCCAATTCCACTAAAGGGTGTTCGAGCAACATCTTCAATATCTCGTATAATTGATCTCAGAAGAGTAACATGTATCTCCCCCAGCAACCTTGAGTCCTACAATAGGATATATATCATATACTGAGCAAGAACAATAAAATGAAAGACAACTACTATTGAACACAAGAAAACAGGGAAATCTAGAATGAGTACTGAAGAGAGACTTACATAGTCATGAAAAGCCTGAATAAACTCATCCAGCGTAAAAGGCCATAGGTCAAGAACATCAGAAAATGATGTCAGAAATCTCCAAACCTGAAAAGCAACCACAATATAAGAAATGTGAAACGTGCAAAAGGTTTCCTTAAACGAGAAAAAACAAATGCAACTAATTCCACATTGGTCTAACTTATTCTGATCATAATACTAATTTGAAATGAAATGTAGCAGACAGATGTACGGTAAAGATCAATAGAGCATACCATTAGAAGATTTCCAACACTTTCATCGGAATCCTTCCATGGAGAAATGGCAAACGGCATTTTTAGTTGCAAACCCTTTGGTGGAAATGTGCTCAGAGAATCTGAAAAAATAGAATAGCTATGATAAATTGCAAGATCTAGAAAGAAATTACAACACTATAATAACGCTAAGCCAATCGCGAGTTAGATATAAGCAAATTACTTTGACTGTCTTGATTTTGATAAGTATAACAAGGAGATAGATTAGTAAAAGAAAGCAAATATAAAAGCTACTACCCAATCTAGAAAGCAACGTATTGACAACAAAAATAATCAACTGAAAGTAAAAGCAAGTTTTCTCGGTAGTGTTCTAACATGCTACATCAATATGTAATATTCCAGACAAGGCCATAGCATGTACCAAACTGTAAACGTAAAATTTAATACTAAGGTTAAAATTCAGATGAAAAAGACTAATAACCAAAATAATTGGAATGCTACAGACCGTTCGTTTATTGTGAAGCCTACAAACTAAGTAGACCGTTAAAGGTCGTGATTACCAAATCCACTACTAGCTAAATCAATTTCACACTTTTGGAAGAAAGAGCATACCTCTGTACAGTTCAAGATTTTGCAATGTGTCATGATCAAGCTGTAATACCGAGGGCAATCCTTTGCTAATAGCAGCCAATTCCATCAGTTCTAGCTGCTCATCCTCAATTAGATCCATAGACTCCTTGGCAATTCTACGTGCAGTTGCCTTCTCAATGGCAATCTTGCGTCTAATAGCATCTTTCTCTCGACGAATCTCTTCTTTTTGCTTCTTTTTCTCCGCCTTTAACATGTCAACAAAAAGATAATTATCATTTTCCGAACTCTTGTCACAAAGGTTGCTCAATCTCAGCAGTATTAATACAAAATAATGAAGAATAACAACTGGGCATAGTTTTCCAAACTTACCCTTTCATTTTCTCTCTGTAAGAACTTTTCTCTTCTTTCCATTTCACGTCGCTGCTCACGCTGTAACCTCTCCTCTTCTTTTATTCTTTCACGCATCAACCTCTCTTCTTCCTTACGCCTCTCACGTTCGTTCCTTTCCATCTCTTTTCTCATGCGTTCTTCATTCTGAGGACACAAGCATCAAATCGTCAATATATGTTACAGTGATGCTAATCAAAGACAATAAGATCTTTCTAATAATCAGTAACAAGTAATGATATATGAAGAGAAAATACTTTTTTCTTCTGAATTTCTAGTTTCTCAAGATCTTTTGGTCCACGATTCTCTCGGGTTTCACTCCCTCTTCCAAGTCTAACATCGTGAATCTGTGAGAGTAAAACATGGACAATTGACATTACAACAAAACACATCATTGGACAAAAACAGATGAAATTAAAAGTTGGCGTAGGAAGTTACCTTTCCCTTCCTATGCACATCATTACTCTTACGCACCCCGTCAGATAACATGTATGGATCTTCTGTACCAAGGACTGATGAGTCCTTTTCCATTAGGAATCTATCCCCACGATGAGCTGATGCAACAATGGGGCTTGGCATGTCTTGTTGAGATGTAGAACAATTACGAGACACATACCCAGGAGTACCGTAGGACCTTGGTAAAGACCCATTCTCGTGCATAAATGATGAACTCCTAGGATGTGCAATTTCATAGTCCATACCATGTGCATGATTTTCAGAGTATCGTCCATACACCTCAGGTGTAAAGGAAGACGGATCATCCAGAGATTGTTGCTCATGGAAAGAACGGGCAGCAGCTTGAGACTATAATCAACAAAAGCAAATAAGTTCAGCAAAGTAGTAAAAACAAAATGTGATTACATGAATGGACAAGAAAGAGAATATAAACAGCAAAGCAGAGTTCATCTTCCTAACAATGATCAAAAACTTATGACTCCCATAAGACCAATATGTCAGCCTTTGTGCAATGAGAACTCGAAAAATTATTCCTACCATAAAAATCATAGACCATCAGTTTATTATAAACTCTTCAACTGGTCAATTTATCATATAAGAGATCTCAACGGATAGAATCAATTCCTAAGTAGTTTCTCAAAGTGGCATGAAGTAATAAATAGGTTGCATCTAAATTATAGAGTTTCATGGTAACTCGGCAGCATTTGCATTCTCTGATTCACGTTCAGGCTGTCCCCCTCTACAAATATCTAGGAGGCACAATTTAACTAAGAATAAACAAACTAAATAGAGCGTATCAGTTTCGGCAGAAAACTAACTCTTCGAGGCCGGACATCATGTGGTTCATACATTTTGCTCTCATATGGATGAAGTAGGTGCTTCTGCATCGCTACAATGACAAAAAAGAACAAGGTTAGAGAGCGGAAAACAAACAGAGCCTGATAGACATGAAGTGTAATACTAAGACAAAGACTGGTTTATAATACTCGAGTAATGTAAGTCAGCAAACATAGAAAGTAATGTATACCAATAGGAGTACCGAAAGCACCAGGGGGCAACGGATCAAACTCCATGCCAAGAATAGGTCCATCATCTCTCAAGGGCTCCCCTAACTGAGCCTCAATGCAGACAATAGCTCTACGCACCATGGCCGACAACCTTGGCTCATAGCTAGGCTTTCCCATAGTCTCGTATTCATCCAATTCAGCACGAGAGCTACTACTACCACTGGCAAAATTCCTCCTGGAGTCAGAATAAGGACTGCAACCTGAACCAGAATCCGAACCAGATCCGGAGTCCTGTTCAGGAACCGATCTAGAAGGAGGCAAATCGTTAACGGAAGAGGCTAAAGCAGGAGGAGGCGGTCGAACAGCGGGGACGGCAGATTTAACCGGAGTCTTGGAGGACAGAGACTGATCATCCTTCTTGTCCTTGAGACGTCTATGACAAAACCACATCTGTAACTGTCGATCTGTCAAATTCAATTTGTCAGACAAATCAGCCCTCGTCGCCTCCGAAGGATACTTCTCCTCTGAATCCAAAAATCAAAGAAAGAAGAACAATTCACAGCAACACTAAGCAAAACAAAGAGGAAACGAAGAAGAAGATAAGAAGAATCAAAATTGAAGAAAGAAGGAACCTGAATAAACTTTCTCCAAGGTCTCAAGCTGAAACGGAGTCTTCATCTGACGCTTAGGCTTAGCGGAGGAGGAGGAGGAATTATCAATCTTGTTCTTCTTCTTGTTATTGCTGCTACCACCACCACCACCACCACCATCGGCAACGCTCCTGATCTGATGATCTTCTTCTTCATCAGAACCCATCTCCATGTGAAAAGAGGAACGAAACCCAGAAACGGCCGCAGGAATCACCACACAATAGAAAGAAGAACACAAAAACAAAAACTAGGGCTTCCTACAAACAAACCCTTGATCCCCAAAAAAATTATAATGGTCGAAAAACGTAAAAAATAAAAGAATATATAAGAAGAGGAGAAGAAGAACAATAATAATAGTAAAATCGATAAAAACCAAAAAGGAAGAAAAACAAACAACAGGGCTCGTACCACTCATCTCAATTTCAACCTCCTTCATATTCTTTTTTTTTTTTTTTCTTTTCCTCTTTTCTCCTAATTAAAATCTTTCTTGTTGTTTCTCTTATTATTAATTAGAAAAAAAAAAAAAAACGTTTTTTTCGTAAAAAGAAAAAGAAAAAAAAATCGAAACTTGAGTTGAGGATTCTATCTACAGCGAATCGCGTGCTTATATGTTATATGTGTGTTTCTGCCGTTGATGTGTTTATGAGATGATGATGCATCATCAAGTCTTAAACACTTTCGAACCTTTTTAAAATGTGTATTGGATGGATTAGACTAATTAATACAAGTCTTCTCTTCAAAGGCTTTTTGTGATGTTTTTAATACGAGCGAGCTAAGCTTTGGTCTTTTTCACTTTTGTTTTGTTTTTTTTTTGTCGTTCACAGATCCGCGTGTTGTTTACATGATGATCTCCAGTTTCTTCATTTCTTGAGGAACAACTTGTGTTGTTGAGAATAAAAGTCTTGCCGTTTACTGTTTTTGAGTTTACAATTCCTGTCGTTTTGAAATGATTTTTTTAAACCACGTAAAAACCGGTTCAATTTAGATTTCTGAAACCCGGTTCAGTCCTCGTCCCTGAATTGAGAAAGTACGATTCGAATTCGGAAGCTTTTGACTCCAAAATCTCGTTGAAGAAGAAGAAGAAGAGACGAACCTGCTTTCTTAGTTTCGGGTGCGGGGAACTAAGAACTCCGGTGAATAGAGAATGTGGATGCATTTGGCTCCTCTGTTTCTTGCCATTTTCGTTTCACCACTCTGCGTTTTCTCATCTGAAATCCAGGAGATCGGTTCTAATCAGAACTTGGTCAATGATCTGGACGCAGCTAAGCTCATAATATCTCAATTGGGTAATCAAGTTTAGCTGTTCTTGAACAAAAAAAAAACTTTTCTTTTTTGTTTGTGTGCTAATTGTATTGTTTTGGTTTGCTGGGAATCGACTGGCTCTGATCTCGTGTAGAAGCTGTTCTTGAGGCGACCATACAGAAGGTGGAAGATAAGACCCTCTACTTGAAAGAGCGTGAGAAGTTGATCCAAGATGCTGAAATTCAGATCCAAAGTTTGCAGTCTGCTTCATTCAGTGACGAGGTTTGTTTTGTTCTCTAAGGCAAATGTATTGGGAATTCAATGGATGCAAGTTTAGAAGGGCATTAGAGAGTTCCTCTAGGACACTCATTAGATCGTCTGTTTTGGTCTTGAGGCTCTCTCATATGATTTACTGAGTAATGTACTCATGTTTACTCGACAAATTTACTGAGCTTAATCATCATAGTTATAGCTGCTACTTCTGTATAGTATCAGTTGTTACACCTGTGATATAAGATGTTTAAGTATTTGTGCTACGTAAACTTGCCTGGTTGTATAATTAAAACCCTTAGAAGCATATGCAGGGTTTGAGTAAGTTGTCGCTCTTGACTTAGGGTCTTTGATTCTGTTTGGGATCAGTTTCTTAATTGAGTTGTGTACTGTGACAATATTTTTATCATGGTAGTTGCATTGCTGACATTTACTATTTGATCTCAGAGCGGCCTACCTTTGGTTCAAAAGAGGATAACTGAGTTGGAAGAAGAGGTTAGCTCGGTCATGTGGCTATACAAATTCTTTGGTTTAGTTCTCTCAAAGTGTTTTTTTTTTTTGGTTTATATCCCAAATTGTGTTCTGCCACTTTCTCTTCAACTCCACTAATCTAAACAACAGGGTCGGCAATGCTAGGTTAAAAAACTATGGGCTGCCTTGCGAACAACTAACTTCGAGCTTCACATTTTAGAGGATAAAGCTAGAGATGCAGAGGGTAAAGTTAAAGCTAAGGCTTTGGAAGTTAAACAGGTGATTATTGGCTTGTTTGACTTTACCCATTCCTTTGATTTTCTATCCAAACACACATATGTGAATGTTTCTTTGTAAATCAGAATCATCTCATAGTTCACTTCATAGAAAATTATACAAAAGTTCCGACTGATTCTTTTCTTTTTAAAATTTGAATGTAACTCAAATATGTTTGGATCCTCGGGGAAACAAACATATATTATATTGACAGAAACCTTCTTGTTAGTAGGTATTTAAGCATCTGATCATCTCTGTAACTTAAATTGTTATTTGTAGTAACTAATCACCCTACTTCTGTTTGGCTTTGTGCTTATCTTGTTTTGTTTATCCTTTTTGTTATGGCAGCAAATGAAATCTGTCTGATTATGATGTGTTTAGTATGTACATGAGTTTTCAGAGTGTTGTTGTCACCAAATTCTTCAAGTTCATGGGGTTCTGACCTTCTTTCTTTATCATTTTAGATGGTAGAAGTTGTTACGGAGCAGTGGATTCAGGTTCAGCATCTTGAGCAGGTCTTTAATCTTAGCATATAAGTTTGTCATTTAATGTAGTTGAATCTCATGAGTTGTTATCAAGTGTTGTATAAATTCACATCACTGATGATGGGTTTTTCTGTTCCAATTGCATCTTGAAGATGAGAGAATTCAACAACCGAAGGCGTCACACACCTAGCAGATGCTCGTTCGTGAAGGTAAAATCCAAATCCAGCTGTCGAAGTAACAATTATATGAAATCCGAGGAAATGACACTTAAACCGTCGTTTAATCATCTCATAGCTTCTCATTTTATCTCTTTTGTATCTGTTTAGCTCATGAGCGACATCCAAAGACATCTCTCCAAATTTCATGAGTCATTCGACATTCACTGGAAGGGAAAGAAGGTTTTCTCTGTGCAACCATATCTTACACAAGCACAGTCACGGTTAGAAAGCCTCTGGGCAGCTGTTACCAAATATCACCACCAGGTTTTGTTTCAAATAATGACATTTCACCCTCTCCATAATATTTAGATCGAATGATTCTGTAACCGCGCTTTGCTTTGATTTCTTTATAGTTACAAGGCTTCATCAAGAATGAGATGGGAAAAACCGAGATCACAGCAGCGCTTGCAAACAGAGAAGTGGTGTTTTTCATGGTATGTCAGTCCATATTCTCAGAACTGGTAAATGGTTGTTCGATTTGTGTGATCCTTAATCAAAATCTGTAAAATGAAATCTCCAGGCATCTGCAGTGATTACTTTCCCGGTGTTTGGAGCTTGGATCTTACTCTCTTCCTAGGTTGATTTCTGGATGACATAATCAACCGATGCATCAGTCATGTTTTTCTTCTTATGGCTCAAAACATTGTCTAGTATTTTAAGCTTTAAGGTGGATCCTTACGATCAACTGCATCCATGAGCAAACCGATTACCGGTTTAAACCAGTTAGTATTGGGTGGGGTGCACAGTTGTATGTATCCAAGATTAATTTTTGGGAGTAGAAAAGAAAAAACATTGGGTTTTGTAATTGAAGAAGAGACCATCCAAAGAGATGCAGACAAAAGTCAGTCCTTGTTCGTTTGTTAAACCGTTAGTTGTGGAACGTGCCAGTAACGGTAGGCTTACTGCCCGTAGGGTTTGGTGTGTTTTGGTTTAATCGAGAAAAAAGACAAACAAATAACATGGACTAATCTGCAGGAAGACCACAATATTGGATAATACTGAAGATAATCTCTTACACATTCTCTGCAAGACATAGCGAAATTCCATTTGTACAATAGATTTTGATCATTCATTCGTTTGTAGTGTGAAACGAGTAGTTTCAAAGATCAACCTCTTATCAAAAAGAAAACATATTATTACCTTATTTCTTAACTTATAAATCCACTAAATAAAGTAACAATCAATCCTCTTAATGTTACATATTCTCAATCAGGTTTTTAGAAGTTAGCCATTGGCTGAAATGATAGGTCTGAGTTTGGCTCTGAACATAAAAATTGAATTGGCGGATCAAAAGAAAGAGATACTATAAGGCAACAAAACCATTGAAGTTAATAGATGAATGAAATTATAATTTGACTAGTTATGTGTAGCATGGATTTCTAAAAAGATTGCTTGTAGTTGTCGAAAGGTCCTACACAGCTCAAGTCTTCACTCCCACCGCACGACCTCTTTTGTTGTCCCATTTCCGCTAGTCACGCCACAACATCTCTCTCAACACTTTCGAGTCTTTGATTGATTAATTTCATTACTCTTGTATTTTTGTTGGGGGGGGTCAAACTACTTATGTTTTTTTTTTAAACCCTTTTATTGAATGGTGTTACTTTTTTATTTTCATTGTATCCTTCTCTTATTTATAAGTATAAAAGAAACTACGGATACTTTATTCTTCTCATTTTATATTCCTTTCAGCTTTTATTATTATGTTAAATGATCCTTTTAGCTTTCTTAAATGGTTGGAGTGCTCCTTGATATGTCTCTCAATGTCTGAAAACGAGAAAATACCTACTCTCTCGTACACATTCCCGCAAATTACTCAATGTTGTTGAAATTATTTAGTGACATATTTATCTTCTTTTTTTCATCTTTCGGTTGACAATTGTATTTCTTAACTACTACTTTTCATAAGTCCTAGTACTATTTTTTGTTCATGTATATTACTTAGCTACAAAGAGATCTAATTACCGAGAAACAAAATTTGATATTTTATATAATTTTTGACTGCATGTCTTTTAGAAGTTAGAAATGTATCATTGTAGTTTGTATGATGAAGACAATATACTGTATAAACGACGAAATATAGAGCCACGAAATTTTGTCACACACAATAGAGACTAGCGCGAGAGTAGTGGCTTAGGGTCACATGATATGTGTATTAGTGTCTCCATTGTGATCAGTGGGATTGGGGGCAATCCCACTAACCCTTCCTCAATCCTCGCATTATTTACTCGCCTCTCAATTTCTCCCCTCTTTGTTATTTTTTGTTTTTTTCTTTTTATTATCATATTTTCTTTCTCCTTTTCCGGACAAAATGAAATCACACCACAGAGGAAGGACGAGCAAGTTTTAATTTGCTTTATAAAAAAGAAGGAAAAAACACATTTGCAAACCCATTGGAGATAATTCAATATTTCGATTGTTCATGTTTTTGATGGCTCATTCGCCCTGACTTATTGTACTAGGTAGTGGTGCTACAGCACGGACAAAATATTTTCATATAATTGTATTAGTTTAAATATATAATTTAAGTATTTGTATAATATTGGTATAAAATCCAAATATCAGATTTCAATTTGGTTTTAGTTTGGATTATTATGCGTCTATAACTTAGACGTATCTATTTTGGAACGGGAAATACGTTTCTATCCGTCCTGTCTCGTTTATTATGTTCCATCTCGTCTCCCCTCGTCCCATATCCATCAGAATTTTTTGTTTTATGATCGTTCTCTTTTAAATAATTACTCGTTAGACAATTATTTTAATAGAGATTGTGTAAAAAAATTAGATGGGATAACCGAATTCATCTTGAATATATAATTTTATTTAGTTAGTTAAAATTATCCAAAAAGAATTACATTTTTAAAATTATCTAGCTATTTTCAAAAATACCAAAATTCTGAAAGTACATGTTCCAAAATGGCTAATTACTTCACGAAATATATAAAGTCTTCATTTGAATATTTAATTTAAATAGTTAGTGGAAATTATACTTCTCAAAACCTCTCAAAATATTTTCAAAAATATCCAAAATTACCAAAATCCTATGATTTTTCTCTTTAAAGAATTACTCATTAGAAAATGTTTATTAATAAGGATCAAGGAGTTGCATCTCATTAAGTTGCTGATCCACATGCTGTAAGTTGGTCGCCATTGATGCTGGGCTGAGCTCGGAGTAAGATACGAACGGAGCTAAGGGACGAAGATTGAGATTTGTTTTTGATTTTTTTTTGTTTTCATAAATAAAAAATATTTATTAATAGGGATTCGGTAAAAAAAATAAACAGGAGATTCGAATTCTCTGCTGAATATTTAATTTTAGTTAGCCGGTCGAAATTATCCAAAAATAAATTATAATTTTCAAAAACTATCTAATTATTTTTAAAAATACCCAAAATTCTCAAAGTACTCGTTCCAAATTGGGTCATTACCAAATTAATTAGGTAAATGATCTTATTTTTTTATAATTAATAATCTATTGTTTGGTTACAGTTTCATTCTCAAATTTTTGCAATTTATTATGAAATACGCACCTAAATACATTTATTTATGATAATTCGTCGAATGATACAATATTTTTCCAAATATTAAGTTTTCATAACTATAATATACTTGTATATAGAAAATGTTTTGCTCAAGAAAAAAGTATATAGAAAAAAGTTAACTGCCAGCAGTGGGTTAATTTGTAACATCCGTTTTTCTTTTTCTAACATTTTACTATTATACAGAAGTTTATGTTGCTCCAATGATACAACTGGTTCATTTATTCGCCGAAGAATTGTGTTGCTAAAGTTTTCAATGCAAAATAATTATCTTTGTTAGGTCTTGTTTAGGTTTGCAACTTACAATCGCCATTGAACAATTGAAATTCTTAATATAAAGATCGGAGTATTGCCTTTTCCTACAGCATTTGATAACAGATTCACATAGTATCTTCTTTGGATGTTTATGTTGATCGGACCAAATGGCCCGATATATATTATTCATGTTTGGTCGTAGGATAAAGCAAGAATGATTACGAGTAGTACATGATGAATAAAGATTACTGGAGCATTTCAAATCAGCTTTATATAAATGTGGTTTTGTCTGACCATCCGAAATAATCAAATAGAAGTTTGCTTGAAGATCGGGAAAGTTGGAGACATAACTATAAAGTGATTTTTACATAAGAAAGCATCTCGAGGCTATTCAATTATCAACTTGACACTATTATGTCGATTTTTTTAGGGGGCTTAATTAGGAAGAATAATGTTTATAAACAACACAAAATTTTCTAGCTACTCCATGTTTTCTCGAAATACTGACAAAAAAAATGTATGCATGTTTATCACTTAAGACTATATAATTAAGATACTATGAAAGTTTTAGTAATAACCATGTGGATTGGCCTAGTGCAATTTGAGCCTGATGCATAACAGTTTTCTTATGTATAAAATGTATCATATCAATTGGGTAACTTATAAACTTAATTTGACTATTGATTCATGGGTTATATACTTAGATGTATTACATTATTAAAAAAAATTCTGTTGAAAGTTAATTAGTCTAATGCAATTCAAATATGAAAACAAATAAATTTGGATTTCTTGAAAAATATGTAACTTCCAAGTTCCAACTAATGCTAACAATATGAAAGACTTTTATGATAGGACTTAAATTTTGGTTCCAACTCCTAAGCTGCTGATCAGAAACAATGACAGTATGACATGAACGAAGGGGAAAAAACAAAAGCATCCCTGTCTATTCCTAGTCCATATTTGTTTTCAACAAACCAACTAAAATACGATCCATGTTCTCATGAGATGATCACCTCAACTAAACTAGTCGATAATTGTTGTTTGTCAAAGTTAACAAACCAAAATGGTTAATTACCTTTTTCTGTTAAATTAATCTTATAGGCAAGAAAGCTGAGCTACCTCTTTGAAAAATCATCTCATCCTCAAGGACCCACCATCAACCATTATCACCTATCCAGTCCCCATTTCCACCTAACGACTTCAAATTAAAACACATAAAAAAAAAAGTCCACAATTTCTAAAGAAAAAGAGTAAAAGAACAAAGAAAAAAAAAAGGCTCAGCTTAGAATCTTTCGATATATATAAAGCTCACACTAGCTCTCCATAAACCCACAATATCTAATTGTCCCTTCTCTTCTCTCTATCACACTATCACACATCATGGCTTTCTCCACTAGAAGCTCCCTCTTCTTCTTCTTCACTACACTTATTCTTCTCTCCACTCAAATCCATGCTAGAGATAGCTACTTCTTTGGGAAATTCCACAGAGACTCTCCCAAAGACCAAAACCCTAACAATGTTATCCCTCTCGAGACCAGCGAGAAAACAACAGTAGATGAATCCATCCCCAACAAGAAAGAGCAAGAACAGGATCCTACCTTTGTCCCCGAGTCCGGAAACGGCTATGGCTTGTATGGTCACGAGACCACCTACAATGACAACAAAGAAGAGTTCAACAACAACAACAACAAGTACGATGACAAAGTCAACAGCAAGACTTTCTCTACTCCAAGCCTGAGCGAGACTGAGGAGTCTTTCAACAACTATGACGAAAAGTACCCGAAGGATACAGAGAGCTACGGCAGCAACGGTTACAACAACGAAGAGTTCAACAACAACAACAACAACAAGTACAATGCAAACTTCAAGGAAGAGTTCAACACCAACAACAAGTACGATGAAACCCCCAAGGAAGAGTTCAACAACAAGTACGCCAATGAAGAATTCAACAACAACAACAACAACAAGTACGATGAAAACGTGAAGGAAGAGTCTTTCTCTCAGAACAATGGAGACAACAAGAGAAGCTTCTACAACTCTAACGCTTATGGGACAGAGCTAGAACGTGAAACGCCGTACAAAGGTTACAGCCACAATTTGGAGAGACAAGGCATGAGTGACACAAGGTTCATGGAGAAAGGTAGCTACTATTACGATCTTTACAACGCAAGAAACCACGGCCATTACTACCGGAAGCCTCACAGCAAAAGCCCCGCCGGTTTCTATTCATCTCCGGCGACAGAGACTAACTACGACCAGCAATCGTACTCGTACGGAAACAACAACAACGACAACGAGGAGAACAGTTTTAAGGATCCATACAACTCCGAGTGGGAGAACGAACAGACTGAGGAGTTTGTTGCGGGGCAAGGCACTAATCAGTTCAAGCCTTGATGAAGATTGTTATTTGATTTCCTCTCAAGACTACGACTAGCTACAACACTCTTCAGAAGCACTTTCTTTTATTTTCAACTAAGTTATATTACTTATCGTTGTTTAGTCAAAACTATATCGTTGTTATCATTGCAACAAATTAAAAGTGAAAGGGGTTTGTGTTTTTTTTTTTAAGTTGAGGTGGGTTTGCTTTTTTATGGGTTTTTGAACTTTGATGTTTGCGTTTGCATATATTATTTGGAGAAAAGAAAGATACTAGTTTATATATATGGTGCTACTTTATGCTATTATTCTCTGATGTTAATTTAATCACTTTTTGGTAATTTTGTTATAAAGAAATTAAAAAATTAGTTAAAGACTGTGTGGATCTCCATTATTAAAATGGGACCAAACGTGACAACTTATAATGATTTATAATGGGGGGACATGAAGATGCCTCTTCCTCCTTGCGTAAGTGCAACAGAGAAAGTAATAATTACTTGCACAACAAATATTTAATTTTAATGGAACTAGAAAACATATACTCCACTAGATTGAAATCGAAAATAGTTATTGTCGACGCCACAAAAATCTTCTCAAAGATGTGGCTTAATGTTTAGTTGGGTGCATCAACAGTTTGCCACACTCGTATTAGGCGGCTATCAAAGTTGTCAAACCAATAAACATTTATTACCTTCAATCACGTTTATGACATTCGTATATATATATGGTCTCCTTAAATAGTAGTGTCCTTAGTATACAATAGGAATTTAGTGTAATGGGGTAATATGGCCTGGAAAAGACCAAGAGAAACGCCGGGACAAGTAAAAGACAACGACAGTTCCAAAGGCACTCACTTAACATTAGCAATAAGAATCCACTCTCTCGAGTCTTTACGAGGAAAAGAAAAGTCCCAATTCCGCTAATCACGGCCAACATAAAGCACAAATTATAACCCCTTTTTTTCCTTTTCTGGATTTATTAACTTTTTCCTAAAAGAAATCAAATTATTAAATAGTAAAAATATTACCACCATGCCGGCACAAATATTTACAAATTTTAGTTTATATATTATATTAAACATATTTTTCTGTGTTAATCGTGAAATCGTAGCTAAAACAACAGTGTGTGTCTTTAGAATTTAGATAGATTGAGTGACACTTCAACAAAAAAAATTCCAGGTTCTGCAAGTGAAACTATGAATGTTCAAAATTTTCCAACATGCGCAAAATACTACTACATGTTCCATACCAAAAACTTTAAATAAGTGAGTTGACACGTGTCACTTATTCGCAAGCAATTCCACCAAGCTTCCAGTAAGCGCAGCTGCATCTGATCCCTTACGCAAAAACCCTTCGCAAAAGCCCTAATCTCTTTCTCTCCTCTCCAAGAAGGAAAAAAAAAAACCCCAAATCGAAAGATCCGAATCGTTCAATGTCCGCCGCCAGGTCAGTCTTCCGCTCCGCCGCAAGCCGAGCATCCGCCGCCGCGTCGAGGTTCTCCACCGGACCCAAGCCTATGCCATCATCGGCACGTTCCGCGTTTCGGATGCCTAAACAGAGCCCTCTTTCAAACCGCATTTTCAGGTAAAAAATCTTCTCTTAACCCAGAGAGCACTGATTTTGTCGCTAAGTTCGTTCTATACTCAGTTCTGAGTTTATTGACTTGCGAATTTTGTTTGGAATGAAAGATCACCCGTGGAACTGAGCAGTTGTGTGGAGACGATGCTCCCTTACCACACTGCCACTGCTTCAGCTTTGCTCAATTCGATGCTCTCAGCTTCACGCCGTGGTTGGATCGTTGAAGGTACCTCACTCTGTTCTTATCGCGATCCTGTATTGTCAGTTTCGTTGTCCGATGATTGAAATGCACCAACTAAACTTTAATTAAAAAATGCCACTTTTGTTTTAGTCTAGTCTTTTAGGTGAATGTTAGGTTATTGATTAGACAATTGACTTGATTCGTCAGTTTGTTGCAAAATAGTGGTAATGATTCAGCCATTGATCATATGTTAGCTCTTATATATCCATCATGTGCTTGTGGATTTTCCCATGTTCCGGTTGTTGGTGTGGGTTCGGTTTAGAGTTGTTATGTTTGTACATAAACAGTCGTGGATCGTGACTCTATTAGTGTAGTGAATGTGGCTTTTTTATGAGTTCATGGTTTCTTTTAGTTCTACACTTCTCTGGCACCTCTGAGTTTTATTTGTTGTGTGCAGTATTGATGAGCACCTAAGTTTCTTATGGGATTTTACTTTCCTTATGTCTGGATTTGTCCCAGCATTAGTATTAATAGGTCTATGCCCTTGAGATCTTGATGTTCTTAGGATCAGAAGTCCTTTTTTATTACAAATTTTTTTCTTCTGCATCCAATGTTTTCCTAGAATAGTATAACATTCTACTCAAGTATCAGTAACCTTTAGCAGAGTCTGTCTTTTGGCATCTTTTCTACATATTTTTACCCAATTGTCCAATGTGTTGCATTCACTGAGCCAAAAATCAATCTTTTTTTTTCCTTTGTAGGGCTAGACGAGACTAGATGAAAGAACTATCAACAAGAGTGATGTGAGTCAATTTATCCTCTGGTCTTGGAGTTAGGTCTTTTACTTGATTTGCCATCATAGTTATAGATTTTTTCAAAAAGGGATTTTCTTAAGCAAAAAAAACTCCAAGAAAAATGGGTTAGTTTTGTGGTTGATTCTGTGTGATAGGCTTCGTTGTTAATGAGATTGAATATGCTTGGAATATTGACATGCTGTTATATATTCTATGAACCTCTGGGAGTAGAACACTTGTCATCGGCATAAGAATCACACTGATACACAATTGTATTCACTCAGATTGCAATGATGATGTATGATGAAATTACTGGGGAGAGGTCAGCGATGCATGCAGTCTAAGACAAGGTGGTGGTGAAATGAAGCTGTTTTTTTTTTCTTTGGTCTCTTGAACTTGATCTTAGGGCAGTTTATAGAGAGAAACCATTAGAAGTGATAATAACCGAGTCGCATCTTTTAGGTCACAAGTTTTACCATTTTCTGTTTTA
Source organism: Camelina sativa (assembly GCF_000633955.1). Lineage (NCBI taxonomy): Eukaryota > Viridiplantae > Streptophyta > Magnoliopsida > Brassicales > Brassicaceae > Camelina > Camelina sativa. The sequence goes on along the minus strand of NC_025701.1, from coordinate 14,391,930 downwards.
CTTTGATAAATTGTGTCGAAAAGTTCTAATGGAGTGTTTGTATTCTGTTGTTGTAGATGGATGACTCTTCTTCTCACCATTGCAGTAGCCAGGAAGATTTGTTTTAAGAGTTGTTAGACCACTTGTGTTGATTTTTAAACCATAAGAAGTGGTTCCTGCAAATGTTTTCTACTACTTTATTTACCTTTATAAATATCAAGTGAATTTCTTGAATCAGTTAACATGAGTTCTTACTTCTTACATCACATCGCCTTCTACTTTGTATGCATCCGAAATTATATCTCTTGAAACTGAAGAGGCAATGTTAATATAGAGTAAGACATCATAGCTAGATTTTGATTTGACTTGATGATATTCATATTGTCTAAATAAAAAGACCACCAAGGAGCCACAGTAGTCAAAGCCTTAAAACATCACATGTGACGAACGTAGAGTCCACACGTATTGCTGAATTTAGTATACAATTTGATTCCTTGACTTCAGTGACTCGGAAACGAACAAGAAAGTCATGTAAATTTTCCAAAATGGGTGTACAAATTCCTCATTCTCATCCTTATTCCTGCGTGGTCCCAATTTCAGAGAAGATATAAGAATCTACAGTTTAGACCAAAGACATTTTTCGTATGAGACAAATTATAGTCTATGGTCCGAGGTGGAAAATTATGATCATATCTAACTATACTAGTATTTCGTGAGCCAATGATATGTTACATCCACCATCTTCAATAGAAAAAAAATCTTATGTAAGTGTATCTTAGCTTAAAAGTTAAAATATGTAATATTTTGGTTGTTTTGTTGTAAGTTCTTTTGTATAGCCACACATTTAGCACATGCCAAAAAAAAAGAAAATTTTGGGTTTGAATGGAAACTGCAGTCAGGGCGGTCAAATCCGTCTGCGGTTTGGACCGCTCTATTTTTGGGGCGGACTACAGACCGCTGCAGACCAATTTTATTTGTATACAAAAGCGGTCCGCAGTTGGTCCGCAGCGGTCTTGTCTCTACTTTATTTGAACGGCACCACTGCGGACTATATTTGTTGAATGATAAATTAAAAGCGGTCCAGTCTGCAGACATATTTGGCCGCCCTGACCGCTGCAACCATTCACGTTGTTATACGTTTCTTGATTTCAATCATCCACCAAGATATCCGGCGATGAATCATCCAATCATAATAATGCATGCAAAAAATCTTTACTTACTAAAAAGTGTATCATTATTATCACAAATCAAACAATACATTGAGCCGGAAAATAATACTAGAAAAATCATCAAAAACTTAAAAAGGAAATAAATGATTACACACACTCACTAACTCATGCACAGATACACACTCATACGTAAAAACCTTGGTAAATTACAAATTAAATCATTTGAGCAACTTTGAAATTAAAAATAAAGCAACTTTTGATTTTGTATTCACACCTTATGATACCTTTCTCTTGCTTTCTTGCACCAAAAGCTGTTCAACAGTAACCTCCTCTCACACTTCTTCTTCTTCTTCTTCTTCTTCAAACCATGCTCCTCCTCCATTTTCATTTTCAAAATCTCTCCCATGGGTTATCTCTCTTCTTGCAACTGCGAATCCGCTGTTGCGATCTGTGATTCCTACAACTTGAACCCTCGTCGACGATCAAAACGTCATCATCCTCCAAAACTCCGTATTTTCAGCTACGACGAACTCGCTGCCGCTACTAACGGCTTCTCCGCCGGAAACTTCCTAGGAAAAGGAAGCCACGGCAGAGTTTACAAAGCCGTTCTTGACGACGGAAAGCTTCTCGCTGCCGTCAAGAGAACAACCCTCACAACCACCACCACTAACAACGCGAATCAAGCGGACAATGAGATCGAGATCCTAACACGAGTTCGTCACCGTTGGATGGTCAACTTAATCGGTTACTGCGTTGACCACCGGAGAAAAACGAAACTCTTAGTCGTCGATTACATGCCTAACGGTACACTTTACGATCAGTTACATTCTCGTAGTAGTTCGTTACATCCACCGCTCACTTGGAACCGGAGAACCAAACACGCGCTCCAGATCGCGACTGTAGTCCACGCTCTTCACGCCGCGGAGACTCCAGTGATCCACCGCGACATTAAGTCGTCGAACATCCTCATCGACGGTGAAGGTAACGCTAGGTTAGCAGATTTCGGATTAGCTTTGATCGGAAACGTCGACGACGAGCGTTTAAAATGTACGCCGCCGGCGGGAACGCTGGGGTATTTAGATCCGTCGTATTTAGCGCCGGCGGATCTAACGGCGAAGACCGATGTTTTCAGCTTTGGGATATTGTTGTTGGAGATGATCAGCGGCAGAGAAGCCATTGATGTGAGTTATAGTCCGTCGTGTATCGTCGATTGGGCGGTTCCGTTGATAAAACGCGGCGAGTTCGGCGCGGTTTGTGATCCGAAGATTAAGAACCGTCCTTACGCCGCCGTGATTCGGAAACTTGCGGTTATGGCGGCGAGGTGTGTTAGATCGACGGCGAAGAAACGTCCGGATATGTTAGAGGTTGTGGAGTGTTTGAAAACGGTGAGGAAGCTATCTCAGGCTTCTCCGGCGTGGAATCGTCTGCGGCGGGGGAGTGAAGAAAGATCTGAAAACGTTTTCGCGGTTGAGGAAGAAATGAAAGAAGAGATCCATGTGAGGATCGTGAGAGGAGGAAGCAGCAGGAAGAATCGTAAGGATAGTAATGTGTTATACGAGAGAGTAGTTTCGGAGGAGGAGACGTTGCTTTCTCCGCCGCCGCAGCTTCGTCGTCGGAATTTTGTGTTGAGGTCGAGATCAGTGGGTGCGAAAGTTGGACCGGATCCTAATGACGACATTGGAGATAATGAGACGGTGGTTACACTTAAAGTTCTTATCGAGAAAGAAAGACCGGTGACGGCGGCGGCGATGAGGCTGAGAAAGTCGAGGTCGGTGGGGATTGTACGCAGTAATAAAATGGCGTCGCGTAAGAGATATTAAATGTGTTTTTACTAAAAGAAAGTCAGCTATTTTGTTTGACCGTTGCCTGATTTGTTTTCTATTTTTGTTTATTTCTTTGTCTCATTTTGTTTGTTTTTATTTATTATTATTTATAGAGCTAATATTTGGATTTCCTTGTTTGTAATTTGAATTTAATAAAAAGTATGTTATGCTACAATTTTTTCAAGGTGATATGAACATAAAGTTTTTTAAAAAGTCAGAAAGAAAGAAAGGAGTAGACTTGAATATCATAAAGTTAAATTAGAAAAATGAGCAATAGTCACATTGAATAGTTTTTTTTTCTTTCTTTAAAACTCTGTTTTGTCAAGATGAAGTTGGTTTTATACCTAAATTTGTATGAATCTTTGGTACTAGGCTAGTGTACTCTATTTTCAAAAGACTCGCAAAGTCTGTTTTTAAAACTGCAGATAATAAAAATAATAGTAAGATTTTGTTTGTTTTGTATTCTTTAGCGTCAATGACCAACGATTAAATCATGTTTTCTTTTGTATTTTTTAACTGGTTTTGCATAATCAAACAAAGACTTAGCTTCACGTCGCACTTGTATCCGCTCCGGTCCACAAACACGACATCACGTCGCACTTGCCGCGATCTGTGGTAGGAGTTCTCGCTGCTATCATTTGACGTGTCATTGACATCAAAGACAAAGTTGTGAAGCAAACAGATTTTGTGATCCAGTGAAATTTCTAAAGGAGAAGAAACACAAAACCGTTTCAATTTCATCCAAATATGTTCTACACGAATGCATATCTAAATCCAACAGTATCCAATATACAACGAAGCATTTACATGAACAGATAAATAAAATTTTCACAACCCAAAAACACGTGATCAAACGCAGCTAACCACAAACTGAAACCTGCAAAAATCCAACAGACACACTACTACTTTTGTGTTCCCACTTAGACACCCCTCCCCTCCATGTCCTTTTGGAACTGCATGAATCCTTCAGACCAGCGAATCTTCCGACATAACAGTAAGCAGAGAGTATTTAGCTTTGATTGAGATCTTCCCTGCTTCAACAAAAAGCTTAGCCCCAGTCACTACCCAATATCCAGGTGGTTCCTCTGGACCTCTCACCACCTCCTTCATGTCCACAAGACTTAGCAGCTTTGGTTTCACAGGCGGAGATGGCCCCCTAGGATACACTGCAGAGTTCAGATCAATCTTAGACTGTGGCTTTGTTGTTGCCGGGTTTGGATTTAAACCTGCGCTGAGTCGTGTACTAATCATCGAGAAAACACCGGATTTGCGAGAGTTTGTTGAGAGATTATCCCAGCATGATTTACGTATAACAGCTGAAGCATCGAGTGAGAAACCGAGCCTCAAGAAGAGAACTTTCCTCATACCCATTCCTTTGACTTCTAACCAGGCTTTGGTTACAATAGATGCGGTGTCATCAGCCCGTGCTCCGTGGTACTGAACTGGAAAGGTGCAAACGTGTGAGAATATTCCCCATTTCACAGGTTCATAATACCCCTTTTCCTCTGGTTCATCTATGGGTTCATAGGTGTCATCGTGTGAGAGATGCAGACTTGGAGGACATGTAGAGAGGTGCTGCAAATGGATTGCTAGATGATCTCCTTTCTTCCCCTCCAGGAAGAAGCGTAGTCCGGTTACTGGTCGCTCACATGAATCAACCTATAATAAAACAGTTTTTGAGAATCGAGCAAAACGTTTATTATCTACAGCAATGTGAAGAACATGTGTTACCTTTGATGTGTTGACATATAACTTTGGACCCAACAAAGAGAACTGAAGGGACGGAGAACTTTGTTTTCTGCGGCGTAGTCCAAGAGGGAGATCACCATAAACAGGAGCCCACTGTCGTGGAAGTTGAAACTCCAGAAACTGATGCAACTCTTCTATCGGTGGCTTATCTACAACATTATATACAACCTTGTTACCTGAATGAACCGTTGAGTAACTACCTAAGATACAATCATACAAAAGCCAAAATACAAAGTGCTCACATCGAAGGTATAAGTTAACCGCATGACTAAGAAATCCTGTTCCGGGGAGACCACTCAAGAGTGAAGTTATAGGAACAAAGCACATTGATATGGCATTGGGTGATTGTGAAATTGTTGAGAGCCACTGATCATGACTTTGTCCGATATCAACACCTCCTCTTCTGACACAAATGCTCACCATATCCTATAAAGATGCAAAGTACACATTTTTCTTTTAACTTCCGAGTTTAAACATACAAAGAACACCCATATGACTCACTGCATTAGTAGTGGAAAGAAGAAGCAGACCTCGTTCTTGGAGCGCAAGATAACTGGGCGACTAACGGAGGCATTTAATGGTTGAAATCCCCACTGGAGAGGATTGTCCTCCTGCAGAACCATCAAACATGTCAGATTCCATTGTGAATGCAATGAAGAACGATGGAAAAAACTAGTAAAAGACTGTTTTTTACATTTCGCTTTCCGGAATGAACAGCAGCAGAAGAGATACTTTCAACTGGATGAGCAGAGAATCTTTTGTCACCCAATTGCTTCAACAGTTTCTGGACTTCCTCAGGCTCATGATTCGAATTACGCAGCTGCTTCATGTGAATAACATCTTTGCCTCCCATAGTCACTCCAACAACTATATGAGTACCATATTTCTCAATAAACCTGTTATAAAACAGAACACACACCAAAATTCAAATCTTACCCCTTTACAAAAGATCCAAACTTGCAGTTAAAAAAAAAAAAAACTTTATTAGTTTACCCAGCAAGTGCAGCAGAGTCCCAAGAAGAAGGAACCTCACGTTTGACTTCATCACGTAGAGTAACTTGCGACCTAACGAGCTCTACACTGTACAAACTAATGAACCAACCATCATAAGCTAAAGTCTTGACAGAGCTCGCATCTTTCTGCCAACATCTGTTAAACTCAAACATAGTATTAAACATCCCCGATGGTATCTTCCCAGACAGAGACATATCTTGATTAAACTTCTCCGACATCTACACACAAAACAAACTCAAAACTTTGTAATAGTTTCTTACTACATACTACAACCACAAACACGAATCAGTAAGAAAATAAAAATCAAGTCTTTATGATACTAAAACCTGATTAAAAGAGAGTATATCGGAGCGTAATCGAGTACGTTCGCCTTTGTCGCACTTAATCGAGCTGGAGACGTTATTAACAACGATCCCACCGGGGAAAAACAAGTCACGGTTCCGGGTCGGGTCAATCTCGACTAGCCTAGACCCGTCTGGTGTAGCTTTACAATAAGAGAGACGAACATCGGAACAGAGGTCGTAACCTAATCCGATCACTGATACGGCTTTCTCAGCGGCGGATTGAGCATCGAGGCGAGTGAAATTGTAAGCCATGGGATAAGAGAGAGAGAGAGATGATGATGATGAAAACAAAAGGGGAAGAGTAAAATTTCAAAAAAGATTGAGGCTTTGAGTGGTGAAGAAGACGAAGACGAGGAACGAAGAAGCCATTTTTGAAGTGGTCAACGGTGTATGGCTCTCACAAAAGAGCAAAGAGACTCATACAAAGGAAACAAAAATATTTAGTCAACACGCAATTACTTTGACTTTATTTGGTTTTAAAACGTTTGAATTGTTTATGATATTAAAAGTGTGTGAATATGAAATGCTTAGAATAATATTTTTTACCTAATTTTTTTTAATGTTGATTTAGTAGCAACAACTACTAATACATAATGATATTTATTTTATTTTAATAATATATCTTGTTTGAGGATACACTTATTATTAGGCAGTTAGGCTGATGATATTTGACTAAGACAATGTAAAAATTCATGATCAGCAGATTTGTTTTGTAGCTTTTTTGTCCAATTTTCTAACTCAAGAAGAACGAAATTGATGGTTACTATTGTCTAGTGTTTTACAATTTGTCTTTTCGATAATCTCAGTATGTGTTAAACATATGCTTAAGTAAATCAAACTTCTGGCGGATGTCATGAAGACCAAACCTTCTTTGGTGGACTTTTCTGATAGTGCAAGGCTGTGATCAGGCAGAGAGGCGTTACATCATTGATTCAATATTTTATTTCCCTGTAAGAATTTTTTTTATCATTAGCTGTGCTTGTATAATTGGGTGTCAAACTCACTGTAGTGTAGTTGGTATAGATGGGCAATGACATCTTTTTTACACGTTAGTCGTCGCATGTTACTCTGTGATTGACAAAGTTGCGGCGTTGGACCAAATAATTTTTTTTTTCTTTTCGAAATCTCTACTCTCTAGAATTAACACTTACAAACTTTGCAATTTGAACTTTTCGTATTTTTTTAACAAGAAATTAACTCTAAAACGCTCGCTATGAAACAATTTTTTTAAAAGAACACCTAAAACATTTCAATAAAATAATTTACATGCATGCGTTTGAACCCGAAATGCCAATGTGTAAAACTTGACGATAAAACCACCGTCGACCGCAAGTGAATTTTTGAAGTCTTGTGATAGTTTTTGTATAAGATTATTCAAATTCGTATAAGATTATTTGAACAATTAATAATTTAGTAAGACTTGTGATAGCTAGTTTTCGGTGGGTACGGTTTTGTGTGTCGTTTCTCTCATCCATTCGTTTGTTTGAACTGAACTCGTAGGCTTTATAGAAAACGTTTCCTTATAATTGTCTCGTGCTCAAATTCCTGGTACGGTTATTTTAGATGAATAATTCTTGTACACAATCTTTGCTCATTAGTTGAATAGTGACATGATTTCGGTTTTCCTATAGTATGTTACTATGTTACACACACATATATATATGGTTTATCTAGAGAGTGGAACAAGATGTGTATATGTCTATTTGTATGATTGTATCTACAACAAAACACAAACGAAGACATTATTTATATGCAGTAATTAAGTACAAACACAAGTCTTAATTAGCACTACCTTATTTATATAACACCCATATATCAAAAGCTTTACCCCCGTAAGTAGCAAAGTTGAAGAACATATCCAACAATAACATATATATATCCTTCGGGTTTCATCTCGGCTTCTTATGTCTCTGTATCGGACCTAGACTGCCGTGAGGAACTGGCCCGGGAAAACCTCCTCCGTAAACCGGGCTCGGATTCCAAAACCCGTAATCACCATACAACTTTGGTAGAAAGCTCTTGGATTTCACCTTTAAGGAAGAAGAATCTAAATCTTGAGATGGATGTTTGTTGATAGAGATAGAGGGTCTTGCCATGACGGTCGAGATGATGAGCATAGCAAGGGTAGTTATGCGAAACATTGACATGTAAGATACATGAAAAACCATTATCATGAAGGAACTCTTACGATCTGCATGATGTTCCTACCTTTTCAAAGCTATTTTAAACCAGATTAGATAGAGGATTACAGCTCATATCTTGTTTTATTTATGTAAATTTTTATATAATTATAAAACAAACATGTTTTATGTCAAATGTATAGTGTAATTAAGAGAGGGAATTTGAGGAGACAGTGGTGTCTTTTTTTGGTTTATCACGTCATATGAATGAGAAAGTTCATGAGGTTTGCATGTACTTTCTTTCTTGTTTGTACATTATACGCGGAAACGATCGATACTACGTTGGGTATGAATTCTCAACATAGACCAAGGTTTAGGCCTAGTAGTATGATGAGGCCCAACATTTTATTCTATAATGGCTAGCTAATAAGGGTTTCAATTAGCTTTTGCGTATATGTTTTTTTTACCCTTTTAGGTTTTGTTTGTCAAGTTTACTAGGATTTAATCTGCGGTACACCGTGGGATAATATTTTTAATTTAAAAAAAAAAATTTAAATTTATATTGTATTTATTTGTTATTTTATTATTGTTTTATTAATTTTAAAAATATAAAATAATATAGATATTTGATATAAGTATTCAAAGTATAGGATTTTTGTTTGTTCTTTGTTTGGAGCGACTGTGTCATCTAATCGATAAGGCTGTGGGTCTGAAGGAATGGAAACCAATTTGTTTATCGAGAGGTGGGCCACAACTGTCTCATGTTTGCTTCGCTGATGACCTTATTTTGTTTGTTGAGGCTTCTGTCAGTCAAATAAGAGTGATTCGGAACGTTCTGGAAAAGTTTTGTCAAGCTTCAGGCCAGAAGGTGAGCCTAGAGAAGTCCAAAATCTTTTTTTCAAAAAATGTGAGCCGAGATCTCCGTAATCTGATCAGCTCCGAGAGTGGGATACAAATGACACAGAATCTGGGCAAGTATCTGGGAATGCCAATTCTCCACAAGAGAATTAACAAGAACACCTTTGGAGAAATCCTCGAGAGAGCGAATTCAAGACTGGCTGGCTGGAAAGGACGACTAATGAGTTTAGCTGGGAGAATAACTCTTACAAAAGTGGTCCTATCGTCTCTGCCGGTCCACGCTATGAGTACCATAATACTGCCCGAGTCAACACTGAGTGCTCTAGATAAAATATCCAAGAGTTAGATGGATTATATAATTGGATTTGACTTTTGAATATGGTAATAAAGATGTTTTCTATTTAAAAGCAGTTTATATGAGTTTGTAGGTATAATCAAGTGCAGACACAACGTTTGTGATTTTTTTAGTACCTTTTGGTAAAAAAATGTTTTTTTAATTCAAACCATTGTATCTGTTCATTGTAGAGTTATATCTTTTCACTATATTTTATTTATATTTTTTCATCACAACTTTTATTCTAATAGGTGTGTCTGTTTAAATAGTTATGCATTTTGAACTCTCTTTATATTTTTCTCTTCATCACTAATTAACAAGTTCGTTAAAACAAATTTTCCATTTTATGTTGAGTCTAGATAATTGAATATATTGTATAATCTAACTAAAATTTTCGAATTGAGTAGAGCAATAGAGAAATTTTATACAACTTACTATTGAATTTACAGTTATGTTTATTTATCTTAACTTCCGTTAAAAAAAATATTTTAATATTTAAAATAATAATAACAATCTGAATAAATGAGAACAACAGTTGCGATTTTTCGTGGTACCTTTTTTGTAAAACAGTTGGTTTTATTTGTTCTTTTTAAAAAACTCAAACAATTGTATTTGTTCATTGTATAGTTGTGTCTTTCACTATATTTTATTCATATTTTTTTATCACAACTTTTTGTTCTAATAGGTGTGTCTATTTAAATAGTCATATCTTTTGAACTCTATATATTTGTTTCTTCGTCAATAACTAACAAATCATTGTTAGTTGAAACAAATTTTTCATTTTATGTTAAATCTAAATAATTTGAATAATATTTTTATATCTAATATTCAATGTTATTCTATCATCTAACTAATATTTTAGAAATGATTATAGTAATATAGAAATTTAATAAACTTAATATAGAATTTACAGTTGCGTCTACTTATCGTAACATTTTGTTAAAAACTATTTTAATATTTAAATTTTATTTTATTTTGTTCTTAAGAGTTGTGTATTTTAATTTTAATTTACCGTTGATACTCTTTCACTCATTATTAAATATATTTTTAATTATAGTTATTTAATAGAAAATTACATTACTCATTATAATCCTTAGTTCAATATTTAATTTCAGTAAAGATCACTTTGTCATAATGATTTTTTTAATTGTAGCTTTTTACCATAATTCTTCATAAAAATATCTTATATTTATAATACTTTAAACAATATGTTTTGCAAAGTTGCGTCTATTCTACATAATATTTTTGTTATAAGTTTTTATTTTGATGATTGTGTTTTTATTAACAGTTTATGTATTTAAACTATTCTATTACATTCAAATAATTTCATAATGTATAATTTTAAATTTAAATTATTTTTTTTCTAAAATATTTCACCGCGACATCACGGGGTCTGAGTCCTAGTTTCTAATAAAGAACTTCTTTGATAACTTGATCAGATTTAAGAAAGAATACAAACTTGTATCAAATAGTGAGCGTTTTAGCTGTCTTGGGGGTCAAGAAACGTACAAGGTCTTGTTGCAGGTGATCAACCGCCATCACACGATGAACTTACGTTGCAGTCCTCAATTGATGATCTTTTCAAGACAATGCTGTTGTGCTCATAGGGTATACGCTTAGGTTCTCTTCTGGTGGTGGGATTATAAATGTTGCAGCATATAAGACATAAACACGATAACCAGAAAAAAACAATATGCTACGCCAAGAGAGTGAAAAAAGCCCATGCGAAACTTTTGAGAAGTGTCACATTCACAGGTTTTGACAACTGTGAATTCATCAACCTCTAGAGGACACTTAGCTTCAAATTTGCTAATGCTCTCAAATAAACGACGTGTTACAGGGAAACTGTAACTCAAATGAAAATTCAAATCAAAAACACTAAATTGAATCGTGTTCATAAAACGAGAATTCAAATTCCAAGTGATAGAGCTTAGAAGAAGAATCAGCTCTAACAACAATGGAACAACAAACCTAAAGAGTTTACAGAGAGAATTGAACAAGAAGACGATCACACAAATTGATATTTTTCTGGTTATTTTTCCAAATGTTCTTGCTTACTCTTTATAAGATTCAGCTCCCGATTTCTCCATCTACTTGTTACTTTCTCACGTGCCACTCACGCCCCTCTTCTCATCTCATTTCCTGTATCACGACTGACTCTGTCCCGGGAGAGCAGTAGTAAATTCATCATCATCGTCTAAAAGATGCAAATCATTAAATCTATTAATACTCTCAAACGAAGGACGATCTTGTAGCCGGTGAGCAATGGTCCTTACATGATGATGAACCTTTCTAGACGATGCTTCTGTGCTCGTGGGGTTAGGTTTCTGCTCTGGCGGTGGTGGGCTTATAGATGTCGCAACATATGTTTTCTTCATAATATTAACACTAAGATCCTCTACATGGTCTACAAAGGCGTCAACTAGACACGGCTTGGCAAACACTTCATGGTCACCAAGGATTTCAACGCGTTGGATAATGTTCCTTTCGGGATTGAAGTAGAAAACATAAAACGGTTTAGATGTTACGGAGTCCAAAAAAACAATATCACCTTTAGCAGTAACTCCAGCAACAGAGAAATAGTAGGAATCACGGAATTGATTCTTCGGCAAAGTGTAGGTATTTTTGGACCATTCTTTTTTCTCGGCATCCTTTAAAACCCACATACACAAGGTAAGGAGGGTACGCCTTGGACCAATGTAGTGACACTTCCAAATAATCCCACCTAATTTACCCTTATAGTTGATCAATTGTGGTAATCCTTCACCAAAGCATGTTGCTCAATAAACTTAAATTTCTGAGATCTAACATCAAAGCAAACAATCAACAAAGACGTTGTTCCATCAATTGGTTTAGCTAAGTAACACAAAACCCCATTGACGCATATCTCTTTCCCTATAGGCTCAGAATGGGCTAAGGGACATTGGATCTTCCTCCACTTCATTTTTCCGGTTCCTAATGTCAGAACATGGTGTACGCATCCATAACTCATGCGCAATACCTTGAATTGTTTGTCAATCGGATCAAACCCTAAAAGGCTTCTTATCTCTTTTTACGTTACCAGTTGTAAGATGGAATATTGTCCCGTGACTGGGTTACATAGCACCCGCAGTGAACCCGGACCCTCCTTTCGGATCCAACTATTAGGAAAATAGATCAAACCAGAAACATAGCTACATTCGTATCCGTATCGGCTTATGTCTTCAGAAATCTTCACATGATAATCGGCGGCGGCTACTACCGGAGACGAAGACTTCTCATAAAGATTATTATGATCAGGCTGAGGCGATGAGAAGAAGAGCCACTCACCGTTTCTTTTGGCAACAAATAAGAGACGTGGATGATCCGTGGACTTGGTAAAGAACAACTTGGTGAAATATGGACGGACAAGTGTGGACCTCCATAGCTTCGACACGCAACGACACCTCCCGGCTGACTTTGCAGACAACCTCGAGAATATCTCGAGAAGAAGATCAATCGGGATGGAATCGAAATTTTCTCCTCTATCCATTATGATTATCTGTTCGAAACTTCTTACCACGAATTGAAGGAAATTGCTTAGCCTCTACGCTAAACCTCTTTCTCCTTAATTGATAACATCATTACAACAAGATATATTAACCTACTTAAACAGTACACAACATTAGTTCACGATGGCAGCCTTAATCAACATAGCCCAATTATTTGGGCCTTGACATGCTTCTCGCCTAGTTGGCCTCTTACCTTCTTCGACAATACAAAAAACATAAGACTTTCTTCTTCTTCCTTTTTCCTTCTGCAACTTCTTCTTCTATCTCTCTTCTTATTCTACTTGGTTCTTTGTAACAGACTAATCAAAGATGAGAATCCAACAGGAATATCACGCTGCCACACTGGGAACCCACTAATTTTTTTCAATGAGATCAGACCACATCTGAAAAAAAAAAAGCACACCAATTTCAAGATCGTTAACGATCCAACCAATAGGTCCAATATCAATAGCAAGGAACAAAAATCAGAAATTGTCGAGCTACTGAAATTTATAAAGTTCCGTGAAAGAGATTAGTTACTTCAGGACTGGCTTGAGGAGGGTGAGGGTTGTGTGAATTCCAGCGGAGACGAGCATACGCCTCTTGCTGGTGGTCGTAGGCGTAGCTAACGTTGAACGGTTTAATTAAAGAAACTTCCCGAGACAATCGGAATATACAAAAGTAAAGCGATGATGATCGGTGCCAGTATCCGCCATTGAACTGAAAATAATTGAATTGACTCCGCCCATTGATCAAACCAAAGTCCACAGATTTTTCAGTGTATCTCTCTCTCTCCAGGCAGGCAACACCAACGAAGACAAACTTCCCCCAAGACCCAAGTTCATCATTTTTCAGATGATACCCATGTGTTTCTACTAAATTCTAAACTCTCCCCAAAGGTTTTGTAAAATTACAATATAACCCAATTTTTTAAAATTGGAAATTAACTTGACGCAATTAATGAAGCAACAACGAAGATCTTTGTGTATAAATAGAAAACATATGGGAAAAATTAAGGACTTTAAATTATCGTTAACTAGTTAATAAAATTTTATATCCTACTATATTAATTGAGAAGTACAAATATGAAATTAAACTTAAAATGTATAAAAAAATTACATCCAATTGCCATTAAAAAAATTAATTAAGCTTAATTAACTAATTTAAATAAATATAATTAATTAAAAATAAAAACACTCACAAATCAAATATTAATAAATCTAAAAATAAATTTTATCTCTCTAATAAATTATGGACGAAATTACTTTTTTTTTTAATATATAAACCAATCAGAATTTTAAAAACTAAGATTTTATATCCAAGTATACAATACACTTATTGTTAATAACTAAATTCAAAAATTTTGTTAAGATTTCAAATTATGATTCTCCTATCATGTTTATTTTACTTTATTTACAAATTGTTTGAAATTTTTATATAATACTTATAATTAGTAAAATGCATATTTTCTGCATATATATGTTGTGATTTGAATTTTTTAAAATGAATATATATTACTCAATGTATGAAAATGTCTGTTTTAATTTCCACATTGGCGGATTAGTAAAACTAAATTTATATATAGATGATAAATTAATAATTTTTATTTACTCACAATTATAATATTAAAATTATTATTTTATATTTCACAAATAATGATGCAAATACAACAAATAAACAATATCAACTGTAATAATACGTCAAAAATAAAGTACTATAATATTCTAAAATAATTAGTATTCAAATAGACTAATAGATTTACATAAAAATTAAAAATAAATATTATCTCAAACAAAATAATTTTTTTAAATAAAACAATAATTTTTTTTTTTTTTTTTTTTTTTNCACATGCTTTAAACACGGGATATATCCTAGTATACTACTATTTGTCAAGTCTTTCTATAATAATCCCCTATTTAATATTTGAAGTAAATGACTTTTTTTTTAGACTATATAATAGATATATATATATATATATATATATATATATATATATATATTTTTTTGNTATATATATATATAATTTTTTGGTTATAAATTTATGACATTAATGATTTAGGTGCATCATAATATACATGTTAGTTTGATTTTTGGTAATTAGGGATAATATGCATTTAGTTAATTATGGTAACATATAAAATCAATTATAGGTAATATTTAAAAGATAAGGAAATCTCTCAACCTAATTAAAACAAACATATGTGATTCTTCTTCATTCACTTTTATTTGATTTTATATTTAAATTATTTTAAATTATAATATAATATATTTAGTCAATAAAATTTATGATTTTTTCTGCATATGATGTAATTTAGACTTTTTTTAAACGGACATGTATTGCTCAATTGATGAATAAAAAAATGTAGAACTTGTCTCAACCACATTGCCTAAGAAAACTATGCAAAGATTCAAAATCATACTATAAAAAAATGACCAAAATGATTCTGGATACGAATGAGCATGAACTTTGATTTATCAGCATTGAAATCATATTATAAAGTCATACTTCAAAGTCATAACCAATATAAATTGTTTAATCTATAAAATATTCAATCTTCAATAATATTATTCTTTTAAAAAGTATCTATTCAACTAAAATTTTGACTGATTAACGAGTAAAAATTTGAATATTTAAATTCAATCTTATATATTTCTTTTGTTGAATTGTATAATTTTATATACTATAATAACCTTTTTAAATAATTTAATTGGAAGTATTTAAAAATAGTTTAATTTGATAATTTTAAGAATATCATAAATATATGATAGATCAAAAAACTAAAAATTATAAACACTCTAATTTGATTTGTTATAACACAGGTCAATAATATGTCACTATAGAATGAAAAAACTTTAAGAAATATGATTTCTTGCTAAAGTATGGGTTGAAATTTTAGAAAATATGATTTCTCAGATTAAATTAAAGTTTGGAATAATGTTATTTGGTAGACGTTTTCTCAGATCAGATTAAATTTGATTTGTCAAATATATGTTACATATTTGGTCCTAAAATTAATATGTGGTATATTGTGGGTTAATTCATAGAATTAACAATCAAAATACAATATATAATTTTAAAAACTAAACAAATCAAATTAAATTTACAAACAAATATTTTTTTTAACAAATAACTTAACCTGCAGTGTACCACGAATCAAAATCTAAATCTAATAGACTAGATCTTACAAAATATATATTATTTCAGAAGTCATATTTGGAACATGATTTCATGGCATAGTGTTTCATCCCAATAGAAAAAAAACTTTTAAAACAAATAAAACAATCATATATATAGTGATTTAAATAAAAATCACAAAATAAACAGAAGAAATCATTAGATTGTGTTAGAGTCAGAGAAGAAAAAAGATACGAACAAAATATTAGGTTAATAAAGTAATTAAGATTGTGTAACGACGGACTAACGATCGTCGTCGTGGTGGTCATCGCCGGAATATGGACTTAATCAGCTCCTTGCCCGATGCGATACTCCAACATATACTTTTCTTTGTTCCGACGCAACTAGCCATCACAACTTCTGTCTTGTCAAGACGATGGAGGCATGTATGGTCCGATACACCTTCTCTTTCCTTTGATGATAGTTATAGGCCGCTAGCGCATGCTGCTTGGATAAACAAAACCCTAGATCGCTACACAGCTCTTAAGATGACCAAGTTTCATCTCAAAAGCAGAATGTATCACACTGTTGCCGACATAGACAGGTGGATGGAGTTCGTCATGTCTCGCAACGTGGAGAATCTATCCCTCTGCATCGGTCTAAGTCGTGATTATTTTTATTACTACCAGATTCCTGATTTCTTCTACATCAATTCCTCTATTAAGCAACTCAGCTTTGAGTTACCACATTCTCGTATGTTTCCCTTATGTTCTGTATCTTGGACATCCCTAAAGGAGTTGTCCTTGTATAACTGTTCTCTCTCCAATGAAACTGTTGCTAAGATTCTATGTGGTTGTCCGATTCTCGAAAGCTTAAAATTGGATCATTGTCCACATCTTAGGGTTCTTGATCTCAGCAAATCGCTGGGCGTGAGAACATTAGAAATAGCCTGCAATCGTTTTTTGTCGGGGTCACTGCAGATTGTGGCACCACATGTCCATTCTCTCAGATTGTGGTACAACTATCAGTTAGCATGTGCTTTAGTTGATGTCTCGTCTTTAACTGAAGCTAAAGTGGACGTTTCCTGTTACTCATCAGTTCGAGAGACAATCAATGGTTATGATCTATTTCAATTCCTTCGTGAAATGCTAGAGAAGTTGCAGAATGCAGAGAAGCTTACTTTTGGGTGCACCATTATTCAGGTATGTTTTAGGATCTAATGTCTATAACTCTCTTACTTACTTTACTAATGTTGGTTTCACAGTTAACGTGTGCCGATGGATTAGTTTTCATGAGGCCTGTATAAGTTTACGAATGGTACTAAGAAATATTTTGTTTTGTGGTTGACTATCTCTTATGCTAGCTTTTATCTGTTGCGGAAGTTCGTGGTATTACTTTTCCGATGTTGAAGATAAAATCTTTGACTCTTGAGACACAGATCTTTCAGTGTGTTATTCCTGTTATAGAAAGACTGTTGCAAAACTCACCTAATTTAAAGACGGTGACAGTTCATGCAAACACAAAGGTTCGTATATTTACCATAAACTTCTTCTTTTATTTTCCTTAAGCCTCCCTTGTAACTATCATCGAGTTCGAATAATCATGTTTTTTTTTTCTGTTGAGAAGAACTGTCGTAACGACTTCGTGGGCGTGGGAGGTTGGAGATCAAAAGATGAACCCTCTTGGAATAGATCCCGCTGGGAATTAGAGTCGAAGCATGTGGCTTCATTTGTGGAACTTGTGCTTAAAAACGCAAAGGCATTAGACAAGATTGTTCTACAGTTATACGGAGATTACCCTAGGTTTAAGTTTGAAGAGTTGCTTCAAACACTTCCTCACAATAATACTGTCTCCATTGTGCTCTCAACCACGCAGAATGGCACACATCATATGAGTTGTGAATCATAGGATTTAGTCTTGAGTCTTAATGAACATCTTACACAGTTACATGGAACCTCAATTAATTAATATACAGTGTTTTTTTTTTCTTTTTTCACTTACACGTTACACCCATTTTTTATAAGAAGATAAGAAATACTTTGAAAATGTCACGCAGAATACGAGGGACTGAGGATTGTACCTTCTTTCTCTGCAAAAACTTAAACGTTGATTTGACTCACCTTCAACGTACTACTCTCTCTTTACAATTTTACCTTACTTTTTCTATTTACTAGTCTTCACTCTCTCTATCTCTCTATCTCTCTATCTCTCTCTCTCTCTCTATCTCTCTGTTCTTAGTTGTTCTCTCTCTCTTTTGAAGCACAGATCCAACATCTCCTCCTCTTCAATGGCTGCCGCTACTGAGTTCCAGTTCCCCCCACGTTTCTTCAAAGTTTTCGTCTCCCTTTTCAGCTCAGATTCCATGGTAAGATGTTCTCTTTAGTTTTTTTCTTTTTTCTTTCCAGGTTTATCTGTACATGAGCAAACCATTCTTGGGTTGGAAAGATTATCTTACTCTTGTTGGTTCCTTACAACTACGTCTGATGAAACAACACTGTGGTTTAAGTTTTTTTTTCGGTGGGTTTATCTGCATTTAGGCTCCTGTTAGTATAGATGTTGCTCTGCCGTTTCTAGGGTTTTGCTCTGTTTCTTCTTACCCCTTTGGTTTCCTCTGTTTTTTTTGACTATTGAGTAAAGATTATAACTTTTCTGTATGAGTCAGCTTATTTTATAAACTCAAATCTGGAAATGTTTGAATATTATGACTGGATTCTATCAAAGTAGAGGTAGTTTTGCTCAGATTCTGTTTTTCCTGTTGATGAATAGATTCTATACATGTGTTCTGCTTTCAGAAGCTTCTCTGCTTATTTTAATTTTTCTCTGAATGCTTAAAGTTGTAATTTCTTTACTGAGAAGCTTCTTATAGGGTTTGGATTAACTTCTTGAGACTGTATGCTTTGATTTTTGTCTGGTTCCGGAAAGTTGACTCTTTTAAGTTTTAACTGTCCCTACGCTTTTGATTGAAACCAAATCTTGCTTATATGTGTTTGCAAAAACCCTCTGCTATGGTCAGAAGTTTCAATCTGACTTTGATTTTTGTCTGCTTTCTATTTCTCTTTTTCTATGAGTGTTTTCTTGAGTGTTGGCTTTTTTGAGTTGAGCAGGTGATCCCAATCCCCTACTACGATCAGCTTCCACGTCTTTTACCCAAAAAGGTGATACTCCAAGGACCTGGAGGATGCTCTTGGAACGTAGCGACCGAGATAAGGGGAGATGAAGTGCATTTTGCAAAAGGATGGCCCAAATTCATCGAGGATAACACTCTTAACGACGGAGACTTTTTGACCTTCGTGTATAATGGTGATGACATATTCGAGGTCAGTATCTATCGCAGCGATGGATGTAAAGAGACTAGCGAAGTCTTTGAAGTGGAAGAGGACGAAGGAGACAGTGTTTGTTCTCTGAGCAGTGACGACACAGACACTCGTTCAAAACCTGAGATGGAGAATCCAATGCCACAAGGCAGAGACAAAGGTTTGATGAACACATTCTTAGCTTTTCTTCATCACTTAAGATTGTTTCATGTGAATCTTCTGTTTTGATGACTCTTTGAGATCTTTATTCAGGAAAGTCAAAAGTGGAAGTTGTGGATGATTCTGATGAAGAGGAGGATAGTGTTTATTCTGAAAGCAGCGAAGAGACAGAAACAGAATCTGACAGTGACTCTGAGTTCAAGATAGGCAAGACAACCCCCAAACGCAAGAACAAAGGTTAGGTTTTAACTTTTAACCACCACCCATTGTTAGCTCTTTTCATCACTTGAGTTGTTTTATGTTAATTGCTTTCTGTAGATAAGTCTGTTTTCTTTGCTGTGATGTTTCCAGGAAAGAAGAAAGAGGAAGCTGTGCCTGTAGAGTCTTCTGAGGAAGACAGTGACAGTGACGGTGACAGTGACAGTGATTATATAGAAGCGTTTGGTCAATTAGATGTTGAAGACGAATCCAACAGTGAGGACAGTTCTTATGCTCCAGAGGAAGAAGACACAGCCGCCAGCACCACTTGCGTCAAAGCAAAGGTGCCAAATCTGAAGAGGACAGGTAAAATACATTTAAACTTCTTTCATCAGTTTGATTGTCTGTGAGATGCTTATATTAATGCAACATTTGTTTTGTCTCTTATTATGTGGAACCAGAGGCGGCAAAGAAGAGGAAGAAAGGTAAACAAATCATTTTCTTACTTTATAAGGTGAGATTAATTTATGGGATGCTCATATAGAAATGCTTTTGTCTCTTGAGATTTTTACAGTAGAGCCCAAGATCAAAAACCCTGAGAGATATCTTGATGATCCAAAGAACATACACTTTGAGACGAACGTGAAAAATAGGTTATACGAGCTGGTAAGAACTGCAAATTATATATAACTGGTCCTAATAAGATACTAGTAATTTTAACCTAACTAACGTATTTGTTTGATTTGTGTGCCTTTAAAAACAGTTGGTTCATGCACAATTGGTGAAAGACTATTGCTTGAGGTTTGGAGACTATGTTGACTACATTGACAGATTCGGGAAACTTAGAGCGAAAACAGCAAAATGGAAGGATCAACGTGTGTGTATCAAAAGATGGATGCGCATATGCAAGAGGCACGGATTGAAGAAAGAGGACCGCGTTTTGTGTGAGCTCTTGCGTAGGGGTTCTTTCGTTTACGCGATCAAACTCCATATCGTTCGCGGAAAAAATCTGTAGACGCCGCCATTAGTATGAGTAGAGAGAGATTGTGTTTCCCATATGATCTTGTTGTGATCAAGAAAAGACCCATTGTCAACCAAACTTATGAGTTTCCATTATTGTCTACATCATCAGATGAATCAACTGTTTCTCTTGTTCTAGTATGAATCTTATTTTTAAAGGACAAGATCTAATCTTTGAGATATGTTGTAGCTGTGTTGTACCGATTTAGTTTACATTAGTACTTATGTTTTTCAGACAGTAAAACCGCTACATGAGAAATTGATAGAATATGCGAAGCATAACAAGAACTGGAGTCAGTAACACAATAGATTATTAGTCTTGAGTGTTTCAGATGGAGTAAAATGCAAAGATGAGATCATCGGTCATTTGGTAAAAAACTCAAAGGAGAAGAAACAAAGGTAGAAAAAACTCTGTATCTTATTCTTAGATTTTCTTTTACTACCATCTGTTTTTGGCACGATTGAAACTTGACTCGTTCACTAAATATGACTTCTTTGAGAGAAAGTAATTAAAATATGTACCTTCCTTCTTCATCCACGTGAGATTGCCTTGTTGATTGTATTGGTTGGAAGCTATTTCACCTAGGGATGTTAATAGTGGGTTTTAACCCAATGGGTACCCGAGACCCATGTAAAAATAGAAGGCCCGAAGATCTGCTTTTTATGTTAAAAATAAGTGGGTTAAAAACGATCTGGGTACCCAAATTGTAGAATCTCGAACGGGTTTATCTTACTGGGTTATGGGTACCCACGAGACTTTAAGAAAAAAAAAAAGAAAAACCAAAACTATGTCGTTTAGATCTTTCCAAATTTTGTAAGTATTTTTCTCCATTTAGTTTTTATACCCTATATCTTGTGACACATCTTTACACATCCTCATATCTCTTTTATACAGAATATCTTAGAGCTTGAGAGGAGCATAGAACCCGGTTCTGACAACACAAAAACAAATTTGGAAAATTATTTGGATGATCCAAGGCTAGATTTGAAGTCTTTCACTGACATGGATGTTTTGAGCTATTGGAAAGGCAGTGGGCAACGCTATGGTGATTTGGCTTCTCTAGCTTGTGATGTGCTCAGTA
The DNA here is from genome assembly GCF_000633955.1 of Camelina sativa. Taxonomy (NCBI): domain Eukaryota; kingdom Viridiplantae; phylum Streptophyta; class Magnoliopsida; order Brassicales; family Brassicaceae; genus Camelina; species Camelina sativa. The sequence continues at coordinate 14,370,143 of NC_025701.1, read as the reverse complement.
TTCCAATCACCACAGTAGCAGCAGAGTCATCGTTTAGCATTGGAGGTCGGGTACTGACTCCTTACAGGAACCGTCTCCTTCCAACAAATGTTCAAGCCTTGTTATGTACTAGAAACTGGTTACGTGGTTATGCTGAATTAGAAGGTAAGAATCCATATTTTAATAATTCATAATTAACTTCCCTTGCTTGGTTGACAACTTTGATGATGAGGTTGAAGTAAGAATTTATATTTTTTAATTATAGATGACATTGAAGACAACTTTGATGATGAGGTTGAAGGTACCACATCTGTGACTAGTAGCTCAGGAGTATGAGACCAAAGGTAAAAAATAATTAAGATTGTTACTTAAGAATAAAGATGTAATTATGAAATTCTGACTGAAATTCCATTGTTTTGTTGTTGTTTAGATTCTGATCATGTTTTAGAAGAACCGTAGGAGGAAGAATGAGAAAAAAAATTGTTGCTGTTTTTGTGACTTTGTTTTTTGTTTTGATATTTATCTATGTTAACAAAACTCTTAAATATATTTGGTATACTTTATCTATATGATATGAAATTATAAATTTTTGAAAATTGTCATAGATATAATAAAATAAACAAAATACATAATATAAATCATATTTGGTACTAAAAAGTTAAAGCTAAAGACACAAAAATACATAATGCAAAATACATCATATAAGACAAAAAAAAATTTGGGTACCCACGGATTTACCCACAAAACTAAAAACCCATTCGGGTTTACCCACTAGAACCTAAAACCCATTTGGGTTTTCAAACTTGGGTTTTTTCTGGGCAGGCTTTTTTGGGTTTGGGCTGGGCTGGGTTTTTAAACCCACGACAACATCCCTAATTTCACCAGAAGTGAGAAGGAACAAAGAAGAAATAATTTTGATAAAAACAGAGCACCTACTCTGTTTCGAGTCCAAAAAATAGTAACTTCCGCTATGATAGTAAATATACTAATAACGGATTACAAGTATATGATTCCCACTGCCTAATCCTAGTAATGTTAATAACTGTCGAAAATAAATGTTAACAACTAGTATACATTTTCCCAAAAAATTTTTTTGACATCAGCAATAATTTTTGTCACTACTATACGTACTCTATAAATTGGGGCATGTATGTTTAACAAAACTTTGGAAATTGGATAGCCAAAATTATTGTCAGAGTATTTTTGTATTTGCAAAGCATTCTTATGAACGCATAGTTTGCTTTGACTATACGTACGTTCCATAGAAGCAAAAATAATGGTAGTGTATTTTTGGAAAAGGATATACGATGAATGAGAGTATGAGGCTAAAATTAAGGGTCCGAATGGTGATCGCGGTTTTGGTTGTGCGGGGAAAGCTGTTTTGGAGTGCGGTACGATTCAACTGCGGTACGTGCGGTTTGCGGGACAAGTGCGGTTTATACAAAATAAGCGGTACAGAATGATATTTGATTGGTGAAAAAACTATTTGCGGTTCAGTATTAATTGTGTGAATGGTAAAAAAAGGAAAAGCGACATATATTATAAATAAATTTATTAATAATTAGTATGTTTGTATATTATTGTATATTATGAATTAATAATAAAAATAATTGTATTTATAAACCTTAAATACTATAGTCGATCAAAAAGTAAATTTTTTTTTGACATATTGATAAAAAGTTCAACTATATAAAGATACAATTTTTTAAAAAAAATTATCGATTACTTTGATTTTTCCATAACATATTAGTATCTCTTATTTGCGTTATAGCTTCTCCATCTGATATCTCTGTTTCATCCATGTCACCTATATCATGTTTAAAATTTTGGTTGTTGTTCGTCTCAGTCGTTACATCTGCGGAATCTGCATCCGAGAAATTTGAAATCCTAATGAAATTATGTAGTCCCACTATAACCATTACCACTCTTTTCTGAATTTGAACATTATATCTTGGAAAATCAGAAAGTATTTATATCTAGGGAAAATTATATGAAAAAAATTCTTTGACAAAAAGTTACTCTCTCTGTACCATCAGCTCATCAGCTAATTATTAATAAATTTATTAATAATTAGGATGTATTAGTTAAAACACGCATATTAAAAAATAGTTACTTTTAAAAAGTTTAACCAATCAGAAACAATAGTGCATAATATAAAATATAAAATTAATCTTAAAGTTGCATAGAAAGTTGGAAACATCCTATATTATGAATACTACTACTAAAATTACTTATATATGCATACTACTAAAATTACTTTCATATATTACATTTTGAAATTTCTTTTAAGGATAAATGAAAAAAAGATCTTTTTTTGAAAATGCATTTTAGAACTATTTGAACGAGAAAAAAAAGACACATAAAATTTTTGTTTAATCAAATATGTGTTAGTTTTTTAACTTTATTTATTCAACATAAGTTATGTGTTAAAATTACACGTAAAAGACAAGAAACAGTTTAATCACACACAAGAAAAAAAAAGTTATATGTTAAAAAAAAATTGTGTATGCGTTTTTCAAATAACGCAGGGTATAAGCAGTAACAGATAATTAGTGCGGTCCATGACTAACATGAAACTTACAAAACCGCAACTAACTTTTTTTTTTTTTTTTTTTT
>NC_025701.1:14366219-14367447 GCF_000633955.1 Camelina sativa | reverse complement strand
ATAAAATATAAAATTAATCTTAAAGTTGCATAGAAAGTTGGAAACATCCTATATTATGAATACTACTACTAAAATTACTTATATATGCATACTACTAAAATTACTTTCATATATTACATTTTGAAATTTCTTTTAAGGATAAATGAAAAAAAGATCTTTTTTTGAAAATGCATTTTAGAACTATTTGAACGAGAAAAAAAAGACACATAAAATTTTTGTTTAATCAAATATGTGTTAGTTTTTTAACTTTATTTATTCAACATAAGTTATGTGTTAAAATTACACGTAAAAGACAAGAAACAGTTTAATCACACACAAGAAAAAAAAAAAGTTATATGTTAAAAAAAAATTGTGTGCGTTTTTCAAAAACGCAGGGTATAAGCAGTAACAGATAATTAGTGCGGTCCATGACTAACATGAAACTTACAAAACCGCAACTATTTTTTTTTTTTTTTTTTTTAGAAAACCGCAAATTACAATTGTTTTGCTGATTGGTGTTTAAAATAAGTTTCACAAAAACGTGCTTTGAAATACGCACTTCTAATGTCTCCATTCATGGCCTAAGTTTCAAGATTCATAGTAATAATTTAACATGTGTTTTGAATGATTTATATATAAGTTAACCATATACGCGCCGAATAAATGAGATTTAGTCAACGACGGACACGCTTTGATCCAAATGTCTCCCATGTCCCGATCTTGACCACACCAAATTATATCCCAAGTCTCCTCCTTTGTTATATTTCCCGGCACCTTCAATATTTTAATTTGATTTGCTAAGATCCTTTATAAAGCATATATATTTTTTTTTAAAAATATTAAGAAACTTTATCAAACATGTGAGTATCATTCATGCATCAGATCAAACCACTGTTTTGTATGTTGTGTCCAATCTGAAGCGTTAAGCTTTTTTATTCCACTCTTGGCATTCCAAACACTATTATACAAGTTATATATGATTAAAAAGATAAGAAAACATTCAGCGCGTAAGACGTAAATAATTACATCTCTGATTAGGAATAGTACAGTTGTTGTCCAGAATAAATGAATCCGAATAGAGTGATACGACTACCGTGTGTGAGGTGGTGCGTCTTTTGTTTTCGTCTGAATAATCTCATTAGTTAGGGATCAGTTTTGTTACAGTCATCACAAAAGAGATCAAATGCATATCATAGATAATGAACATTTCGTTTGCCAAAAAAAAAAAAAAAAAAAAAAAAAAAAAAAA
>NC_025701.1:14359944-14366195 GCF_000633955.1 Camelina sativa | reverse complement strand
TTTAAAAAAAAAAAAAAAAAAAAAAAAGATAATGAACATTTCATGTAACTAAAACTAGGTTAGCTACGTATGGTTGACAACATACAATAGTATCGGAGCTACGGAAATGATTCCTCTGTTTGCATTTATTTTTTCATGATCTACCCTCCAATCCAAAATATGATTCAAAATATTAATATAATTCCGGATTGAAATTTGAAGGAGGGCTAAGCTAATGGTTGTTTTGTCTCAGTCCTAAGAAAACCCTTAGCCTCCACCGCAAAAATAAATTTATGCAATTTCAGTCTTCTTAATTTTACTTTCCATAGCCAATTTGAACCCAAAATTTAGCCATACTAGCCTGTTTCAATATATATATATATAGATATATATTCTTTTTAAGTTTATACAAGCTTTTAACTAATTTTATTGTATTTTGTGATGGTTTATATTATGTAATGTAATAGTTATTAAATCAAATATTATATGTAAAATTCAAAATAAAAATAATCACAAAATACATCAAATTATTTTTATTCATTAAATCAAATATTATATGTAAAATAGAAAATAATCTCATTAGTAAGGGATCATTTTACAAAATCCTAATTTGTCGACCCCCGTTATTTATTAAAAACTAGATGAGGACCCGCCCGATGTGCGGGTTTAAAGTTTTATAAATTAAATTAAATTTAACAAAAAATATATTAAAATGTGTTGTACGTTTGTTATAATACACGGATTTATATCCATTTACAAATATTTTATGTATGTGTACTATTAAAAGTGTACTTTTTAAAACCTAACTATATTCTATGTTACAAATTTATTCTTTATCACCACCTAGAAAATGTCTATATGAACACATTAAGTCAACTATTTTACTTTCACTTCTTCATAGTTTTTTAATTACAAAAATTGTTGGCTCAAAACATATTTTGAATAAAAAATATATTACATAATATACTAATCAATTATGTACCATCACAATAATGTATGACCACCATGGAGAAAACCTCGGCTCCGCCCTCATCCCTTATAGAGAGAACCTTGCGTCTCACTTCCTCCACCATAGAGAAAACCTTGGCTCCGCCTTCCTCCCTTGGAGAGATAACATTGCGTCCAACCTCCTCCACCTTCCTCCCTAGGGAAGATAACCTTGTGTGCAACCTTCTCCACTATAGAAAGAACCTTGGCTCTGCCCTTCTCCTGTGTAGAGAGAATATGTTCACATTTTTTTGCTATCTCAAAATGGCTTGCTCCGACAACTAATGAAAGTAAAAAAAAAATGTTGACGTCACAAAATCTTTTGATAGTAACTAATGTTAAATTTCCCAATGTATTCGTGGAAGTGTCTTTGACACACCATGATGTTGCTTTGTCTCTGTAACGCCTCAACCGCCACCTTGCTTAGTGAGCCCATGTCCACTCTCAGTCCATAGGCCCGCCTTCCTAAGTGTGCCCTATATCTTTCCCGGCCCATGGACCCACCCATATTTGATGGCCGGTTTGTTATGTCAGAGAGACTTTAAAAACTTGTTTACCGACCCTACAAATCTACAAATGATCTTTTCTTGTGTTTTGTCCTCACTCGCACAGTTCCGACAATCACTTCCAGGAAGGTCACCAATCATAAAGTTCTCTCAGGATCCTTGACCAAAAAAATAAGTGCATTTTGGTGATATATGTGGCTAAATCAATTCTTTTATACCTTTTCCGCAAATCAGGATGTCACAGTCTTTGAGCTCATATGGATCTATCAACAACGATCTATCTATATATGTTTGTTGTAAGCTTGTGTTTGATTAGCCTATTTTATCCATCCATTAGGTTGATGAGCTTCTACTCGTTATCTCCCTTTGGGATTGAATGAATAATAGTAACATTTATGTTTGCAAAATAAGAAAGGCTTTATGACCAACCAATCAAGGTTGAGAAATTAAAACAAATAATTTGACATAATTAAAGAAACAATAGAATATTATAAACACGGTAATGTATGAATCTTAAATAATTCAAAGATGAAAATATAAATTAAATAAAATAATCTAAAAATACTACAATAAATTTTAAAATACAGTATTAGGAAAAGAAGATGCATTTATTAATATTTTTCTTGGGTTAACATATTAATCTTACCATTTCCCATCTGAAAAAGGAGAAAGTAGGAGAAAATTTTGGTTTAAAAGAATAAAAAAAATTAACTTCCCATTAAAAAAAAATTCTAATTAAATAAAATTGAAAGCAGTGTTTTTGAATAAATTATTTAATTATGAGAGGATATATCTTTATATAAAAGTGAGTATTTACAAAAGTTTAGAATTAATAATTAACTGTATAATATCCTTAATCCTTTTTTTGTAAAATTAATAATTTAAAATTAAAATAAGTAAATAATACTATAATTTCGAATTTTATGAAATATATATATATATATAATCTCTTTATTATTATTTAAAAAACTTTTGTATTTTTTTTATAAAATCTGTAATTTTTGATAATTATCTTTTTACATTATTAATATTTTTAAAACAAAATAATTTATTTTTGTTGTAATCATAGTTCTCCTATTGAATATTAACTTTTACGCATGTCAAAAATCTGAGATTGATAAATTGACACATGTCAAAATCTTGTTAATGACTAACTTTCAAAATCTAACTTTATATAATAAGATATCTTATAACAAAATCTAAACCATCATTTATATTGGGACATGTAAAATATTGGTTTAGAGTTATATAAAATTATAATCACAAAAAATAATAAATTTTTAATATACGTGTAAAAGCCTAAAAAGTATTAGTGAGGAACTCAGATTAAGTATATTACTTTTGATAACTTCTGCTAGTAACTCAGTTAATTACAACATTGCACTTTTCTCAGAAAACTTGAATTAGTTATCGGTAGTCCGACCGGTTTTGATTTAAAATTGTAATACGCATCAAATTTAAATCTAATATAGGAGAAATAGTAGTACATTTCTGTTTCTGTGAAGGCCAAGTACTTGTGGTCCATTCGCCTCAAAGTCCAAATGCAATTAAATAATGTGAAATTGTGAGGAGAAGAATCTATCAAACTTTGAAAACAATGAGGAGTAAATTCATTGCATCTGAACGGTGTGCAATCCTGGAAACCGGTAACATAATCCCATTTTTTTAATATATTTAGACATCAGTATTATATACTACGTTTAACTATGTTAAGTATCTCATCTGTGTTTGTTCCCCGACAGTTTTGCAGCCCTGTGTCTTTGGTTCCAGCCCGATCTTTCTGTTCTCTGGTCTAAACCAACCTGTTCATTGTTTATTTTGTTTTTGTCAAAATATGTCCGTTTTTAACATAACACATAAGTTAGTAATCATTCTTTGTTTTGTTTTTCTAAATAGATTTGATATTTTAAGATATGGTTTAATTATTTCTACCAATTATTTATTAGGCGTCAAGGCTGCATGTGTACTTCGTCAAGCCATTCAGCAGCCGCATGTGAGACCAGTTTGAGTATTTGCAATATTGGCTCGGAGTTTTTTTTTTGTTTTTTTATATGACACGAAAACTTTTGTTTGTATTTAATCTCACCCATACAAACACTCTTTACTCAAGGCTTTTTCAGCTCCGGTAGTATGGATAGAGAGATGAATAAGACTAACATATGTCTAATCTCAAAGAAGATGAAAGCAGAGAGACTGTCTGAGTTCAGGCCAATTAGTCTTAGTAATGTAGTCTACAAGATCATTGCGAAAGTCTTAGCTAATCGGCTTAAGAAGGTGTTGCCAGGAGTAGTGTCAGAAACTCAAGCTGCCTTTATTAAAGGGAGACTAATCACGGACAACATTCTTGTTGCACACGAGCTCCTCCATGCGCTGGATTCACCAAACAAATGTTCAGAGGAGTTCATAGCCATAAAAACTGACATATCCAAAGCGTTTGATAGAGTAGAATGGTCATTTCTACAGGATACTTTAAAGCTGCTGGGCTTTTCAGAGAAATGGATTGAACTAATCATGGCTTGTGTGGGAACAGTTAATTATCAGGTTTTAATCAATGGAGCACCTCATGGAGAAATCAATCCGACCAGAGGCTTGCGCCAAGGAGACCCTTTGTCTCCTTACTTATTCGTCTTGTGCTCTGAAATACTGGTACGTATGTTGCAAGAGGCGAAGAGTAAAAGCAGGATCACAGGGCTGAAAGTTGCTAGAGGTGCCCCTCCAGTCTCTCATCTCCTGTTTGCGGACGATAGTATCTTTTATTGCAAGGAGAAAGATGAAGAACTCCAACATTTGATCAGCATTTTGGATGAATATAGCCTCGCATCAGGTCAGCGCATTAACTACCAAAAGTCCAGTATTTACTTTGGGAAGAAAATTCCTCAAGAGAGGCGTGACCATATAAAGACCTTAACAAGCATCACTGAGGAAGGGGGTGAAGGCTTCTATTTGGGTTTACCAGAGACTTTTGGTGGTTCCAAGATTACCAATCTAAAATTTCTTAAGGAGAGACTGCAACAAAAAGTCTCGGGTTGGCAGACAAACTTTCTTTCTTTTGGTGGTAAAGAGATTCTCCTGAAGGCGGTAGCAATGGCGTTGCCTACTCACACAATGTCATGTTTTAAGTTGCCAAAGAAAGTCTATCAGCAATTAGTATCAGTTATGGCTGACTTTTGGTGGAGGAATAATAAGGAATCAAGAGGCATGCATTGGAAAGCCTGGGAAGATCTTAGCAAGCCAAAAAAAGAAGGAGGCCTGGGATTTAAGGATGTTGAAGCTTATAATGTTGCTCTCCTGGGTAAACAACTTTGGCGAATGTTGACTTGCCCTGACACGCTTTTGGCTAAGGTATTTAAGAGTCGCTATTTCCGTTACTCAAACCCTCTTTTGGCAAAGCTTGGCTCCTGACCTTCTTTTGCGTGGAGAAGTATCCACGCATCACAAGAACTGTTGTGGCAGGGTGCAAGAGCCATAATTGGTAATGGAGAATCTGTCGACCTATGGCATGATCAATGGCTTCACTCCAAACCTGCCCGGAGTATCCAGCAGGTTAACAATGTTCACCCAAATTTGCACTCTACAGTCTCAAAACTGGTGAAGGTTAAAGATATAATGGAGGAAGATAGATGGACTTGGAGAAGGGATCTTTTGGACATGCTATTTGATGAGGAAGACAGGAACTTAATTGAAAATATACGGCCTGTTGGAGGTAATAAGGCGGATGGGTATACTTGGGATTATGCAAGAACAGGACAATACTCGGTAAAGTCTGGATATTGGGTTCTCACTCAGATCATTAAAATCCAGAAAAGCCCTCAGGAAGTGACCCAACCTAGTCTGATCCTCTCATCAGTCTGGTATGGAAAACAAAAGCAAGTCCAAAGATACAACATTTCCTCTGGAGATGTCTCTCAAATTGTCTCTCTGTGGCAAAGAATCTGTCTTACCGTCACCTTTCTCGTGATGCATACTGTGTACAGTGCCCTCATGAAGAAGAAACGACGAATCACCTTTTGTTTCAATGCACTTATGCCAGACAGTTTTGGGCGTTATCTCCTGTTCCAGCACCTCCAGGAGGGAGTTGGTCTAACTCCCTTTATGCCAATATGCACTATGTCCTCAATGTTGCCTCGCTCTATCCGCAAAGAGATGATATGGATAAGAATGTACCTTGGATGCTCTGGAGACTCTGGAAATCTCGCAATGAGCTAATATTTAAAGGTAAAGATTTTAATGCTCAGGATACACTGGTGAAGGCGTTAGAGGATGCAGATGAATGGGAGCAGCGAAATGGGAATGATTTAGTACCTAATGGCCACCCTGCACCAAGAAGGAATGAAGATGTTAAGTGGGAACCTCCCCCAAGAGAGTGGGTTAAATGTAATACAGATGGAGCCTGGAGTGGAGAAGATACAACGGGTGGAACAGGGTGGGTCCTTCGTAGTGAACGTGGAGATGTACTGTGGATGGGAGCACATGCCATTAGATGTGCAATATCAGCGATGGAGGTAGAGATGGAAGCAATGCGAGGGGCAATAAGCTCAATGAACCGTTTGGGTTATATAAGGATCATCTTTGAATCGGATTCTCTGGGCTTGGTTAATTTGTTAAACAGTGAGGAAATTTGGCCAGCATATGCTCCCCTTCTCTACGATATAAAAGGTCTGCTCTCGTCTCTGCAAGAATTCAAAATTGTGTATGCTTCAAGAGTCTGTAATTGTGTGGCTGACCGAGTAGCAAGGGAATCTCTCTCCTTTGGGAGTTATGATCCTAAGTTATACTCGA
>NC_025701.1:14347730-14359319 GCF_000633955.1 Camelina sativa | reverse complement strand
AAAAAAAAAAAAAAAAAACACTCTTTACTCTTAAAAGAGAAACACCAACCAGAACCACCATACCAACATCATACGAAAGATGACATATATTGCTTTTGTTTCTTGTTCTAAGAGTATATAAACCTATATTATTATTTTGTTTCCACACATAAGTTCCATCCGAAAGACAAACGAGATTGGAAAAAGATTAAACGCTACTATTTATTTTGTTTGCAAGCCTCGTATTTTACCAAAAACTTATTATCCTATGAAACTCAACTCATAACTAAAAGCAACGTCAACTTCAATTACTACTAGGCTATGAAAACCAGAACTATAAGTACTTTGGAACAACAACTGTTTTAAAATAACTTGTTAAAGTATATTATTATTTGTGTATGTATTTGATCATTGTAGATTTACTATATTAGAATTGTTCTCACACTTGTATGAATATAATTGTACATCTAATATAAATGAAGTGTTTCTCTTATCCTACATGATACTAGAGCATTTTGATCTAAATTTTATAAACTACAACGCCTTTTTATGGTATAAGAGCATTTCGATCTCTATACTTAATTAAGAAAAACTTATTTTTCTTGGGATACACTGCAACCACCTAAACAAAGTATTATCAATTATAAATAACTAAATAAATTTAACTCATGAATATTAATCAAGATATAATTTGAAAATAACTTAGCACTAATTTAAGCGGATTTTGGTCTTGACATATATCATGGTTGGAAAATGATTTTTTTATTTATCGTTTGCTTTATCAAAAATAATGAACTGACTTTTACCTATTTAATTAGACTATCAAGGCTTAAAGTTTGATTGGATAATATTATATGTAATTATAGATTGCACTTTAAGCTTACTAAAGTTTTAAATTTTCAACTTTTAAAACATATATATAGAGTGTTATAAATAGTGTTGAGATATTAATTAATAGATATGATGTAAAGTATATGATTGTATTAAATTTTAAAATATTTTATTTCGACAGATAGTCTAAGAAAATATTAATAAAGATAAGTAACTATAAATCAATTAATTTGATTTAACAAAACATTTATACAAAATTATATCTATATTTAATATGTTAACTAACACATGTCTGAAGTTAGTTAAATCATATAGCTGGAGCAAAAAATTGCTATGAAAATTCACCTTCCCTTTTACTTTTATTTGTATTTTAGGATTAAAAAAAGTGTAATTTTTTTGCGTAAAAAAAAAAAAAGTGTAATTTTTTTTTTTTTTGAAAAAAACGGTGGACCCATATTAATTCAAAAGTATTTGTAACTAGATTTTTACTCTTTCCCCTTAAAAACAAAGATTGCAACAATTTAAATCCCGGTTTTTAGTAACAAATTATGTTTTGCTTTAATTAGTACATAAAGATTACCAATTTATAGATCATTTTGGCACGTCGTGTGTCCCATTACAATTTGCTTTATACCAATTAATTAGAAAAGAAGACAATATAAATCGACACGTGCCAAGTAAGCGCGTGGGCTCCTCATCGCACACAATATTTAGAAAATCCATATAATACAAAAATCAGTTAAAAACATTAATATAACAAAATTGAAAAAAATATTTATGAATGGAAAAAAAAAACATTTAAGAATAAAAGCACAAAAAAGATAATAGAAGAAGAAAAGAAAAAAAAAAAACTCATATCACTCTCTCACTTTCCCGGTTCGTGGAGACAAAAGCAAGATGACACGTAAGTGGATCTTATTACCAAAACTGCCACTCGGCCGCCCCTTTAGTCAAAACCGCGGTTGACTTATACATACGTTGTTGTCTTTGTCTCCCTTCTTTATATAAATCAATCTCTCTTACCTCACAACTTCACACACCACAAACCTCTCTCAAGCTTCTCTTCCTCATCTTTATTTTATTTTGTTAACATGACGCCGACAGTTAAAACGGCGGCCGTCAAAACCAACGACGGTAACGGAGTTCGTTACAGAGGAGTGAGGAAGAGGCCATGGGGACGTTACGCAGCCGAGATCAGAGATCCTTTCAAGAAGTCTCGTGTATGGCTCGGTACTTACGACACTCCTGAAGATGCGGCTCGTGCCTACGACAAACGTGCCATCGAGTTTCGTGGTGCCAAAGCCAAAACCAATTTCCCTTATTACAACAACAACAGCAACGAGAGCTTGAGCTTGAGCCTGAGCCATAGCACAGTTGAATCATCGGTTCCTGATCTCAACAACCGAGGATCTGACTCCATCAGTTCCAGATTCCCTTTCCCGAAGATTCAGGTCAAGTCTGGGATGATGGTGTTTGATGAAAGGAGTGAATCTGAATCGTCCTCGTCTGTGGTAATGGATCTTAGCTCTGAGGGAGGAGGAGGACAACGTGTCGTCTTGGACTTGGATCTTAACTTCCCTCCTCCACCTGATCAGAACTAATGATTTTTGTATGTTTGGATTTTAATTATAATTATTAGAATAATTAATTAAAATGTTTCTTGATTGAGTATTAATTGATCATCAAGTATACTAGAAAGATTTTTAAGTTTTAAGTGGTGCCAATTGTTTTTTTGTAATCAGCAGATTGTTTAAAAGAATTTTAGTTGCTGAGAACGTGTTTTGTTCTAATCTGCTGATGTCTTATTATTATGGAATTGTAATTGATTTTAGTTCTGATCAAATAATACTCTTGTTTTGGCATCAATCTCTCTGATGAACACATCTAAGTAAGTTGATCTTATGTTTTAATCCATACCCAATTGGTTTTGATGAAATCGTAGAATTTTACTTTTCTTGACACACACAAAAAAAAATGAACAAATGGAGAAAAAACTCTATTTGGGAAAATAGAGATTATTGGTCAAAAAAATTAATTTGTTGTTTCAGAATCAGTCATAATTTTGTTATATTGTTTCTTGTTCTTATGGAAGGTATATAAATTAAGTTAATCTGCTGTTATTAAAAACATATCTCTTGTCTAAACAACACATGGGTATGTATGATTTTCATTGTTTATGTTATTTTACTTCCTACTTTATCATATGCGAATGTAAATTTTTTTTTTATATGAGGATGTATTTTAATTAATCATGAAATAAAAATTTATGATAGAGAGAGAGCAAAAAAACATAGATATTATATCTTAAAACAAAATTTATAATAGAGGAAAAAACCAGATGTAATCACATTTTTAATATATTTTAATAGTAAAACTGTTGGAAAACATGATAAAAGTATTTATTTTAGGTTTTAGGCTTAGCATTCCAGTTTGATATCTATATGACTATTTCTTCAAACCTACTATATTGTATACATGGTAAATTGCTTATTTTGACATACATAGATGAAGGTTCACATAGACCACTATTCTATACATATCTGAATATTTATTTTTAATGTGGTGAACATGATATTCACTAGTTTGTTGTATTATATTAATGTTATGTTCACTATTTTGTTGAATAAAGCAAAATTGCATTTAAGAATTTTGATGTGTTAAATATTAATTATGTATATAACAATAGTCAATAGCTATATGATTTAAGAGATGGCCTTTCTGATTTCTCTGGGTTGTCACTTGTCAATAGTATTGTTAACATCATCGTTAAGAAACCAAAGGGTTTCTCAGTTTGCAGCACTTTCCTTGAGTTGATCCCACACAGTACCATAAAACCATTTCCCTTAAATTTCAGTCTCTTCTAATGTGCAATAAAGTAATTACATCTTCTAGTAATTTGGAGTTATCCGTTCATTCAAGCCTTGTTGATTATGAATTTAATCCCTGGTAAATTATATTCCTGGTAATACTCTTTTACCGAGAAGGTCTACGACTAAGTTCGATAGCGTTTAATTATAATTGTCAGATGATATAAAGCATTCAACTAGGTTTACGACACAACTCAGTAAAATATACTATGTAATCAGAATATCCCCAGAATGGATAACTTTGACTTCAAAGCGGCTGAGTCTCTCAACTGGCGGAGACTTGCCAACCACCGAGCAATGAGCCTCGTGGGTCGACAATTGATTATTTAATTAGACAGGTCGCCATCAAATGTTTCACTTGTTAACTCAAACTATACTTGGACCTCAATTGCTTAACAACCCATCAGTTCTTTTTGGCCCAAACATAGAACCACATTTAATGTTGAAAAATGTAAGAGAACTCTCAAAATAGTAAAGTAGCGGTTGCTGGAATTTGCTCCATTTCAGAAACCAAAAGAAAAAAACACCTGTCAACAATGTCCACTGTTTTCAATTAAGCTTACATAATGAGATTTGATATATTGGCTTTATGACTAAATAACTCTAAATTCGTAGACTAAAATAGGCAAAATATTCAACTATCAATACCAGAAACCCAATTTTCCCAAAACCAGGGATTGTTTTTGTTTTGGACTCTCCTTTTGGACATATCTTCGAACCAATTCATACACGGAAAAGGCATTACTGATTAAAAACCTCAAAAATGGTCGGCCACTGCCGCCACTTAATTGTAAGACTTTCTCTATTGTCAAATAATTAAATAAACCGTAGATTTATGAAAAACGACGGTAGACTCATAAAGAAGGACCAACGCAATCACCTAAGTTAAGCCTAGCCTAGATAACAATTACTAGTAATAAACAACTAAAAGATTAATTCCAAAGTTATTAATTATTACTTTACTCGTGTGCGATAATAGCCCTATAAATAACATAGATATATTGTTACGTGAATTTTATCATATCTATCTACAATACATACTCTCTCTCTTTCACAAAGAGTGTCATTTTGGGAGTTTTTCTTTGTTTCACAAAAACTGTCATTTTGTATTTCCAATGTGATTTTTAACATTAAATTTTCTAATTTACCCTTAACCCAAAATTTTTCTTATTGAATTTCAATTATTATAAACTACTCATTAAATAGAGACGTATATGTATAATTCAATTTTTTCTTAAGTTGTGTTTAGTTGGTCAAAATGACACTCTTTGTGAAACAGAGGGAGTAGTATTTTATCTTATTAGACGTTTCTCTATACATAGGTAAAACATGAGCTGATAAATCATGCAACAATTGAAAAACAAAATTCCTGTAATTTTATGGGAATACTTTTGTTGGCATTCCTATGGTGAAATGAAATATTTCGAATAAACTATATAATACAAAACTCATACTCATAATAATAGACGCATAACTTGTCCGTAAGTGAATTATGCCAGTCCAAACTCACACGCTTGCTCTGTATTGATGTCTCTCACTAGTCTCTATCTCTTTTGTTTGTTTCCTTCCTTTTTCACAGTCTTTTGTCGTGTTTAGAGAGAGAGAGGGCGCGTGAGTCAAAAACAGGACTTCTTGCAAAGAGCTGCACACAAGTCAGTCCGTACTTCACGACACGCCATAGAATACGATAAGATTCAAACCCCCCTCGAAACCGACATAAGCGACGGTCGTAACACAATCCACAAACATCAAAATTATCATTTTCTCTAGATGCACATGATTGATCCTTAAATATACACAAGGCTTGTTAATAATTAAATAAGTTTCTTTTGTTTTTCCCGCAACATGGATCTCATAACGATCGATCTTATCCGTCTCTTACATAACGAACAAAAGAAGGATAAAAGAACTACTAAAAAAAACCTCTAAAAAATGATATTTGCTAAAAAGAAGAGACTAAACGTTAAACAAATAGTTCCACACCGAAAGATGTCTAAAAACGGCGCCGTATAGAAAAGTCCGCTCAAAACGGCGCCGTTACATCGATAATGATCCTTTGTTTTATAGCCAAAGCGGCGGAGGCTCGTTGAGGTCAATGGCTAAGCCACGTCTCACCGCAGCAGGGGAAGAAGGGGAAGGACTCATCATAGGAAACCCAACAACTCGACCACCAGGTGACGACGTGGCAGCGTTAGACGAGGCGGTGAAGTAAAGCGGCGCTTCGGTGGAGGTGTAATCTGAAGTTTTGTCGTTTAGTACTCCGGTTCGTAGAAAAATCCGGTGGTGTTGGTGATGGTGGTCGGAGACAGGAGGAGGAGGAGGAGGAGGCGCGGCGAACCAGAGCTGTTGATGTTGATGGTGTTGGTGGTGGTGTTGGTTATCTGCGGCAGAGGCGGAGGGAGCGGAAGGGATGTGGTTGAGGTCGAGAGAAAGAGGAGAAGGGAAGTTAGTCTTGGCTTTGATACCACGGAGGAAACGAGCGGCGCCGTCGTAAGCAAGAGCGGCTTCTTCGGGAGTGTCGAAAGTGCCTAACCAAACCCTAGTTTTCTTCCAAGGATCTCTTATCTCAGCAGCGTAACGACCCCATGGTCTCTTTCTTACTCCTCTGTAATGCACCTCTTTTGCGCAAGTCGTCGACGCCATTGTTAAGACTTAAAAGAATCTCTCTCTTCAGAGGAGAGACGAGAGAATCTAGAGAGAGAGAGAGTAAGGAAGAAAGAGGTTTTGCTTTTGTTGACTTGTTTGACCCAAAATGAAAGAGAGAGAGTGAGTGAGTTTAAAAGAGGAAGAAGTGTGTGTGTGTGTGTTTTGTAGTAGGTCCACCTGAGAACACCCGTAATCCTCGGCTTCTTTGACAATTTTATCTTTATTGTTTCTTCTAGCCCTGGACAAAAAAACCGGACCCGAGCACCCGAACCGAAACCGACCCGAAAAACCCGGTTTCGGGCAGGTCCAGTTCTAGGCTTTTTACACCATCGGTTTTTATATATGTGTACCCGTGGTTACGGGTTCGGTTTCGGTTTTTATCCTATATCCGAAAGGATAACCCGAAAACCCGAAACAGTAATCCTATAGGCTATAGCCTTCGGTTTCTAGTTTCTACTTTGAACTCTCTATAACCCTTCATAAATGTTGGACGGCACCGCGGTATACCAACCTATGAGAATGAGAGCATGGGGAATTAGGGTTAGGCAAGATTGTCGATTGAGTTTCCTTCTAGCCTCGATTATCGAATTTTTTGTTGCCTTTCTTAATGTCTATGTTCAATATATTATCAAACGCAAACCTGGAAACCCTAACTCAAACCATTCAATCTCCGGTGGTCACTTCACCACCTTCCGCCTTGTCAAGAAACCAATTGGAGGTAAATTCCACCACCACCGTCTCTTATTGTTTTCTACTTTTCTGTTTTTCATTTTTCTATTTGTGATTCAAACCAAATTTAATCATTGATGACTGATGAGTTTAGTCTTAATCGAGTTTTATATATTGATTTCTGGGTATTGAATCATGTTAGAATTAGTCAATTAGATGTTGGATTTTTGGGTATTGGATTAGATGGTCTCATCTCATATTAGAATTAGATGTGTCTAAGTGTCTAACTTGTTTGATTTTCGATTTTCCTCATTTTGTCTTATAACTTGTGCCTTGTGACTGTTTTATTTAAAACTTCTACTTCATGCTGATGCAGATGGCTTCTTGTGATAATCCAGCAAACAATGATGATCCGATGATAGATGTTTCAACAGATGATGATGCTGAATCTGATGTTCAAACGCCTATCTCTGGAAAGACAAGAAAGGGGAAAGATAAAGAAAGTGAGGGTAAAGATAAAGACAATGAGGATAAAGAAAGGGGAAAGATAAAGAAGACAAGATCTTGGGTTTAGGAACACTTCACCAGACAGTCAGCAAATCCGGACAAGTGCAACTGCAATTACTGTAAGAAAGAAATGGCTTGTGCAACCAAATCTGGAACCTCCACTCTGAAGAATCATATCAGAAAAACCTGCAAAGCATACAAGGTATGGGCGAGTGCTAATCAAGACAAAACTCAAACTGTGTTTACTCCTGATAGTGTTGGTGGCAGTTTAATTGTTAGTAAGGTTTCTGAATCAATCTTTAGAGAGGCTGTTAATGAGATGTTGGTTATCGGGGAATTACCATTGTCTTTTGTAGAGAGTTTAGCTTTTCGACATTTCTGCTCTAAGGTTCAGTTGTATAAGCCTCATTCACGGAGAACAGCCACAAGAGACATATATGAGATGTATGCCACAAAGAAAGCAGCTATGAAGAAGATTTTAGGACAGAACAAGCAGAGATTGTCACTGACGACAGATATTTGGGTTGCTCCGACTACTGGATCAAGCTACATGGTAATAACAGCCCATTTTGTTGATGTTATGTGGAGGTTAAAGAAGATGATCATAGGATTCAAGAATGTTGATGATCATAAAGGTAAAACGATTGCTAAGGTTCTGCTTGACTGTTTGGCTGAGTGGGATATTAAGAGAGTTTTTTGCATCACTGTGGACAATGCTACAGCTAATAGTTCAGCGATGAAGAAATTCAAGGAAGCAATGGAGCAGATTGGAGATGATTCAATGGTCTTGAAAGGTGATTATTTACATTTGAGATGTGCTACTCATATTCTGAATTTGATTGTGAAGGAGGGTCTGCAAGAGATAGATAGCAGTGTGTCTGAAATTCGGAATGGTATTCAATATGTGAGGTCTTCAACAAACAGACTCAAGTCGTTTGACTTCCGAGTTGACACAGGAAAGATCAAAAGAGGAAGCCTCCCTTTAGATGTGAAGACAAGATGGAATTCAACTTACCTCATGTTAGAACAAGCTCTAAAGTTCAGACTGGCATTTGAGAAGATGGAGGCTGAAGATAAACCCTACAATGATTATTTTCAGGAAAAGGTCGATGGAAAGAAAAGGATTGGACCACCAGTTAGAGATCATTGGGATGAAGTTGAGAGGTTGGTTCAGACTCTTATCATTTTTTACAAGTCTACATTGGTTCTTTCAGCTTCAACTAGTGTTGCCTCTCATAAAATCTACAATGAGATAGTCACCATTACTAAAACCATTACGGCGTTAAGTCTTAGTCCTGGAGTTGAGGAAAAACTGCAGACGAAAGCTTCAGGTATGTTAAAGAAGTTGGGGAAGTATTGGGATCCATTTGGGGATAAGACGGAAATGAACAAACTGTTGATAGTGGCTACTGTTTTTGATCCTAGGAAGAAGATGAGTTATTTGAAGCTCTGTTTTGATACACTCTACGGCGAAAAGACTGCAGAGGCTACTCATCTTTATGATTCAGTCAAAAAGATCTTGAAGGATCTCTATGATGAGTATAGCAGTTCAGTGATTAGAACTACTAGTGGATCATCTTCTCAATCTCAGTCTCAATCACAACAAGGACTAGGAGGATATCAGTCTCAAGAGCAAGTTGGAAGTGGATTCACTGAGAGAACAGTCCTTGGCAATCGTGTTGCCTATGAACCAATGGACAGTGTATGGAATGAGATTGTTATGGAAACAAGAATTCACAATTCAGCTAATGAGTTGGAGATTTACTTGGAAGAAAATGTGGAGAAGCCAAATCTTATAAGTGGCGTAGAGTATGATTTGCTGTCATGGTGGAAAGTCAATAGTGGAAAGTTTCCGGTTCTCTCTAATAGCTAAGGATATACTTGCTATGCAAGTGTCATCGGTAGCTTCAGAATCTGCATTCAGCACAAGTGGAAGAGTTTTACATTCATGCAGAAGCTATTTGACAGATTACAGCATTGTAGTCTTGATGTGTACTGAGCAATGGTTAAAATGTGAAGTTAATATCAATGAAAGAGGAGTCTCAACCATTCAACAAATGCTTGCTGAATTAGAGTTGCAAGATGAGCTTATGAGAGGTAATTATTGATTCTTATAGTTCTGATTTCTGAGTTATACTTCAAGTATTATGATTTATTGATTTCTATTTTCTAACCTTGTTTTGTTTATGTTCTTTCTTCTTTGATAGAGTTTGATCCTAGTTTCATTGTCGAAGACTGAAAGATCAGTAGAAAAACTGATCAAGGGAATGAGCTACTGAGGTATTAATATTATACACTCGAGTCTCGACTAATGGATTGAATGATTGATATTGTTCTCTCTGTCTACCAATGGATTAATATTGTTCTTTGGTTTTTATTGTATTAGGTCCAGAAGGAGAGCAAAATCAAGTCATCATTGTGTTTTGTTTTCCAGTTTCCTACTATTTGTTTTGATGTTTTCCATAGTCCTAGACTTGGATTTGTTGTTTTGGCAAGAATTTGAAAACTTTTCTTTATTTTCTGCTATCTAGTACTGTTTCTCCCATTTGTATGACTTGGAATGTTGGATTTTCATTGATGAATTCTATTATCTATTGAGTATTGGTGTCAAATTTGCAGGAATAAGTGCTTGTACTTGTGTTGTGTATAATCAATTTGCAGGTCACTTAGTCTCGGCTATAAACCGGTTTTCGGTTTATAAGGGCAAATTTCCGGTTTTCGGGTAGAATCGGGTAGAAAATTAGTGTATTCGGGTAGGCATAAACCGAACCGATATGGAACCGATTTTTTCCGGGTTTTTTCCGGGTATCAAAATTCTAACCCGAACCGACCCGAACCCGAAAAAATCCTACCCGAACCGAAACCGATTTTTAAGATTTACCCTATAGAGTACTAAACTCCTATACCCGATAACCCGAACCCGAACCCGAAACCCGAATGCCCAGGGCTAGTTTCTTCTTGTTCTAAGCAATTATATAAAATATGTTTTGCCAAGTTAACAGTAAATTAAAAACTGAATACTACTACTAGTAATTTGATTTCTAGGATCGAGGTTTTTTATCTAGGTTTTGCAAGGATCAAGCACCGTTCGATCTTTTTTGTTGTTGGGCGATGTGTGACTGTGGTATACTGAGAGATTGTTACACGTGGGTGTTCTAGTTCTACACCAACCTATACTATTGTTTTGAGAAGAAAAAAAAAAGATCTCTTATGAAGTGAATAATTGAATAGACTAGTTGTACGACATAAAAAGGGTCTTCTTCTGATGCGGATACTGTTTTCTTTTTTTTCTTATATAGCAGTATCAGTTACGTGTTTAAGTTTTGTTATAATTAAAGAAGATTATTGGACGTAATGTTAGAAACTAATGTTTGAGTTCTATACTCTTAAAGCCAGTGCATTCAAAATTTTGTAAAAGCAGAAAATAAATTTCTAATCAGCCAATTCGTAATGACCTCGTTGCCATTGTAACTTATTGGTATATTAACTTACTAAACATTTTAGGTAAAACATTTCAGGTTCTATATCGATCGTAACAACCTCAGATGCATTTTCTCATAGCAGCTAAACCAACCAACCATAGAGAAATCATAAAAGGAAAAAAAAAAAAAAAAAAATTGTCCACACGAAGACGAATGAAATNAATGGGCCGCCTCTTTGACTGGACCTGTGGCATCGGGATGCTGACGTAAACCCTACTGCTTTGTAGCTCTCTCTATCTCTCTCTATTATTTCACAAGTATTTAAATGCTCTCTTTTGGGGTTTTTATTGGCACCCCCATAATATTTATGATGTGATTATGATGCACGAGGACGAGGGCTACAAGGAGAGATCATTAAATAAAGTAACTTGGACACAACTACTCCTAGACTATCTATCTTATAGCTCTGACTGATTTTGTTTTTCTTTTTGTCCAAAATATCTAATTAGCCCATCTTATGTAACTTCACTGTACGTAGTAGAGTACATAGGCTGTTTTTTTTTCCCTAGTGACGCAGTTAATTAAATTTTCAGGATATTTTCTATACTAAAAGTACCAAATTCAAACAAGATTTCGAATTTAGTCCATCATATGAGTCAAACTATAAA
>NC_025701.1:14334922-14347696 GCF_000633955.1 Camelina sativa | reverse complement strand
AAAAAAAAAAAAAAAAAGTTGTCCACACGAAGACGAATGAAATAATGGGCCGCCTCTTTGACTGGACCTGTGGCATCGGGATGCTGACGTAAACCCTACTGCTTTGTAGCTCTCTCTATCTCTCTCTATTATTTCACAAGTATTTAAATGCTCTCTTTTGGGGTTTTTATTGGCACCCCCATAATATTTATGATGTGATTATGATGCACGAGGACGAGGGCTACAAGGAGAGATCATTAAATAAAGTAACTTGGACACAACTACTCCTAGACTATCTATCTTATAGCTCTGACTGATTTTGTTTTTCTTTTTGTCCAAAATATCTAATTAGCCCATCTTATGTAACTTCACTGTACGTAGTAGAGTACATAGGCTGTTTTTTTTTCCCTAGTGACGCAGTTAATTAAATTTTCAGGATATTTTCTATACTAAAAGTACCAAATTCAAACAAGATTTCGAATTTAGTCCATCATAGGAGTCAAACTATAAAGCAATTGAAGTAGTAGCATAGTATAATTTTGAAAGAAGAGACAAGGCTTTTAAAACCAACTTATATCACGAGGTTTCTTTGTTTTTATTACCTGGAGTTTCATTAGGTTTTTATTTTGAAAAAAATCTAACAATAAACGCAAAAGAAAAGTAAGAGCATCTTTATAGAAAAACTATTTTGAGTGTTTTTAGAGTAAATATATTATGAAAATAATGTAAGATTAGTAGTTAAAATCTTTTATTAAAAAGTTAGTTATTAGGAGAACATGTTTAAGATCATAAGATTTAATAATATAATTTTTTTAAACATATTACAATTATAAAAACTTATAAAATAACATTTAAATTGCAAACTAATAAAACTTTTACTAAAATTCAAAATACAATACTAAAGTTTTATGAAACAAAAAAAACATTAAAAATAAAAAAAACAACCAAACATATTACTTAATTAAAGCGCACAAATATTTTATTTAATTAATATATAGTTTAATGTCCAAATTTTAATTTGTGAAAAATTGTTTGCAAAAAATTGTATCTATTTACAATTTGCCACGTGAGTTTAGAACTGATGCAAGATCAGTTCTATATCAAAAATTGATCTTGTTGTTCTTTTGCTACTGTTCCTTATATTTATAATTTTAATGGATTAAGAATACCTCTTGTATGCTCCCTATAAAAATGTCCTAAGAGGTTTGTTTGTTTTGAAGGATTTATTAAAAAAGAAAAGAAGAAAAGAAGTGTGTTTCCTTTCACGTGACAAGGCTTGGCCTCTGTAGTTTTGATTGAACAAATGCTTTCGTCCATATCTAACAAAATTTATACACGTGCGAACTCTGATGTCTGACATCTCTCTGACAAATGTATTTACCTAAGTACTTTATTAAATTAACCCTACCATACTACTATTAGAAGTAAAGTAAAAAATAATATCCCAAAGCTAAGCTACGAGTCTAATAATAATCATTTTCAAGAAAATTGTAGTAGTATTTGGCTTTCGTGTTCACGTGAGCCTGGTGCTACTTATGAGCTTTATGACGTGTCTTTGTTGTGCAGCTCTTCTCAGAGAGAGAGAAGACAAAAGGAGCATCATCATCATCATCAGCTAAGTGCTGACTGCCTACAGAAACAGAACACAACACACACGAAATCATGACTACGATACGATACAATGCCTCTCTCTCTTTTGCTTACGTGTTGTCTTCTCATTCCATGAACCCCTCTCCCCCTCCCACACACACCTGATCCTGACTTTCGCGCCTCTTTTTTGACTACTTGTTGCTTTCTCTCTTTCTTTTTCACTTTTCAGCTAAGCTAATAGTAAGTGTTACTATCATCATTTTTTTTTTACGTTTTACCATTTACCTCTTTACATCACTGTGATCGCTTTATTCGATTAGAGTTTTAAAAAAATAAAAAACTGTAGCTGTTGAGATTCTTGTAATACTTGTAACTGTTGGAAGTTTCGTTTACTTGACGTTGTGATGATTCTCTACTCCATGTCTCCATCATTAGTAGTAAAATTTATCATCGTTATTAAGAAAATTATAAAAAAGCATCAAGAACCAAATGAGTTTTCTTGTCTGCTAAGCCGTAGCTGAACCAGAATAAATAAAAAATTTGATTACTCAATCACCCAATCTAAGAGGCTCATCTCTTTAAGAAAACAAAAATGTGAATATTTTAAAGATTTGCAAAGCTTTTTCGTAGTAAACCCAAAAATCCTTACGAAAGCTTGTACGGATGAAAACATAACGAAGTATGCTTCTTCTTTGCTTCTGCAACTTCTTCACCTAGTGACTCTAAAAGCCTAAATAAACAAAAGTAAAACGAATATGCCAACAGAGTCAGACCACTTTACACAAGCAAATGGGTTTTGATCAAACTGTAAACAAGAGGGGCCACTGATTTTATTACCTTGACCTGTTCCAGTAGATTTTTGGCCCGCTCGTTGGTTTTGAAATGATCGCGAACAGGCTGAGATATATATAAGCAAATCATATAATTCAGAATTATAACTCGAAGATCAAAGAAAGATTGATAGGAGACGACTTTCAATGTTCCATGATGATTCTACATTTTCTACTGATGTCAGAAACTTAGAGAAAACTACTTTTTTTTAATAACAATTGCTTGCTCATGTTTGTTGTGAGAAATAGTCATTAATAGAAGGAAGTGTACTTACTTGCAGGGTTATATTCAACGCTTTCATCAAGGCCTTCTTCAGATCATCAGGATGCAACTCGCCGCTCTCGTAGTCAGCAGCAATGTCTTCAAAGCTTTTGAAGGTCCTGACAGTTGGAAGAATTTCAAAGATCAGTATGAGATGTGATTTGCAAATCCTATATGTGATTCAGAGACCCCAAAAGTTGCAACCAAGATATTCAAAATTACTGTTTCAGCTACTCACTTGTTACCGCCGTTCTTTTCATTTTCAACATTGAACTCATTGAATCGTGGCAGAACGATATATTTGATGTATTCAAGACATGGATTGCCTTCCACAGTTCTTGGAGGGCAATAAGCTTTGTTGATCTTCTCATTAACATCAGCCTGGAATACAAAAGATCATAATAACACATGTCAGATACCTACAAAAAACTCTTTTCTGTTTTGTAAGCTTTTATAGCTACTAATTTACCTCCTCATCTTCCATAAAAATGGCAGATGATGGATCACTTTTGGACATTTTTTCTTGTCCTTGTTGGAGACCAGGAAGCATATCTGAAAAGCCATTAACAAACAGCTAAAGATGATAACAATACCGGAAAATAAGAAAGAGAAAATGCAAAGAGACATACGGTGGGACAGGATGATGGGTTTATTCTTTCTCTTAATGTCAGCACAGTATTCTCTTGCTAACATGTTTACTTTCCGCTGATCCATCCCGAGCTGGCAAATATCAGCCTACACAGGTGAAACAACAAGTATCAGTAGCAATTATATAAGTGTGCTGTATATATACATATAATCCAAAAATGCTTAATGTACCTCGAGTAAGAAAATATCCGCACACTGCATACATGGGTAAAGAATTTGAGCTGCACTCAGCACCTCGGTCTCACTACGTCCCATAATCTGCCCACACCTGTAAGATAAAGTGACATATTTCATTCAAATCCATTGTTATCGCAATTATACATGAACCAATCAGTGAGAATTAATTAATTACCTCAGGATTCGACGGAGGTTGTTTCTACGAGCAATGTCCATCACAAGAGGCCAATACTTATTCCCCTTACCATTAATTTCGTCTGATGCCCAAAGAAATGCTACTTTGTCGTTGTTCATCCCACCCGCTTGCCAAATCTCTTTGAAGTATTCTCCAACCACTCTAATCCTCTCCAAGTCACCTCCCAACTTGTTGTTCAATTGAGCAAACCAATCTGCAATCCAAATTTTCACTTGACAACCAGCTGAAGTCAATTTGTTCACATTGGTGACCTTCATCACTCCCTGTTAAGGAAATAGCAAAGTGAAACAATCAAGTTCTCATACAACAAAAAAAAGAACAAATCTATACATAAAATTTAATCAAAACAGCAGCAAGACTTTGAGTTTTGCTAATAATTTACTTAATGAAACTTACGAACATATACAATTACATGTATTTGTCCTAATGAGCTATCTTATCATTCAAACTCTATAATCCTTCAAAATGATGACACAGAATAGATATACTATTAAAACTCAACAACTCTTAAGCTGCATTTTCTACCTTGACTAAAGCATCGCCAAAAAGGCCTAAAAATTGAGAGAATGTCCGCATCAATTATAATTAGCCACTCAGAATCTCTAAGCAATTTGAAGCAAGCATAATCGAATGATAACCAACCTGGGCAATGTGCATCCTTCCTGATGGTTCAAAACCATCGTAGCAGATCGGAGCAGGCTTCTTTGCAAGAAGATTCTTCAGCTCGTCCTCTTGTATGCATTCCTCACCAATACTCCTCACAGTCTGGTATTTCATCTCAGCCTCCTCGCTCATCCTGAATTAATATTGTGCTAACCAGCTAAACCGAACGTGCATAATACGATAGGAAAACTCACAAACTTGAACTAGAGTCTGTGCTTTGTTTTCCTGAGTCGTCTATTTAAATGACACGAGGAACTATTAAGTAACTAAAGCAAGAATTTTTAAATCCAAGTTTCACAAACAAACCAAAGTCATTCATCTTGAACACTACTAAGTCATTCATCTTCTCAAACACTAAGAAACGAAACATGAAAGTAATTGAATAGGAGATAACTACAAGATTACTCACTGTAATCCGGCGGCCAAAGAAGATGCTGAGCTTGATGAGTTGACGGAAAGAGACTCCTTCTCTGTGGATGAAGCCGTTGGGATGACTCTGACAGACAATAAATACAAGAGTTACACTAGATTTTGGTTATAAAAAGTTTGATTAATGAGAGGCGTTGCTGAAGTATTGAAATCTGCGTAGGCTTCTTGCTCCAAAATTTTGTTACCTGGTGACTTTGTATCCCTACAATAACACATGATAAACAAAAAAGGAGAGTGAAATTCAGAGGCTGCGAAGGAATGTCCAAGCAATTTCTACAAGTAACTGATGAAACTTGAAAAATGAGTGGAAAGATCTGTTATTACCTTGACCTGTTTGAGCAGATTCTTGGCGCGGCTGTTAGTTTTGAAATGATCACGAACAGGCTGCAATGTGGGTCAAAGACAGATTAAAATTGTTCAATACCCTAAAATCAGTGACCTATTTACCTAAAAAGGTGTATTTTTCTATGTTCTACGATGATTTAGTTGAATCCAAACAAAAGGGTAACATTTAGTTTAAATTTCTGCTAATTTTGTAACTGCATTGTTGCAATAGAAGGAAATACTCACTTGCAGTATCTTATTCAATGCTTTTGTCAGAGCGTCCTTCAGATCCTTAGGGTGCAACTGGCCGCTTTCATAGTCAGCGGCAATGTCTTCAAAGCTTTTAAAAGTCCTGACATTTGAAAAAATGTCATTTCAAAGGTTAGTAACTTGCATTACTAAATAAACTGACAAAAGAAACATGTATTCTGAGAAAATTTGACCATAGGAAATATATCATGGCAGCCATAAGTTTGAGAGTAAACCCAGAAACCGAACACTAAACACAGAAGGTCTAAAAGAACAGGTAAAAGCTCACCTGTTACCGCCATACTTCTCATCTCGCTCAACTGTGAACTCACTGAACCAGGGTAAGATGATGTATTTGACGTATTCTAGGCATGGGTTACCTTCCACAATGTCGGGAGGGCAATAAGCTTTCTTAATCTTCACATTAACTTCAGCCTGGAAGTCAAGATCATTAAACACCACTCAACAACTATACTACTCCTCTCTGTTGGTTATTTGAACTGACTATTTTACCTCTTCATCTTCCATGAAGATGGCAGATGAAGGATCACTCTTAGACATCTTTTTCTGTCCTTGTTGAAGACCAGGAAGCATATCTACGTTACAGATAGAGATTCTCAGAAGAACACTTGAAAGGATACACAAAAGTACAAATTCAACTACAAAATGTAGAACATACGGTGGGACAAGATGACGGGTTTGTTTCCCCTCTTAGTGTTATCACAATAGTCTCTCGCTAGCAAATTTACAGTTTGCTGATCCACCCCAAGCTGGCAAATATCAGCCTGCAAAGTTTAAGAGAACGTTTCAACAACAATTAATCAAAAGGTCGATGCACTTGATATAGATAAATCAGAGCGCAGCTAAACACAGATTGTCAGGATCCAAAGACGACTAATGAGAGTAAGACTAAACGTGGGAGCAACTTAAACAAAATACATATTAAAGTACCTCGAGGAAGAAAGTATCAGCACATTGCATGCATACATACAGAATATGAGATGCACTCAGCTCCTCAGTTTCACTCAAACCCATAATAGGCATACACCTGATAAGACCAGAAACATACTCATGAATGTCTATCATCACCATTCACATAACTGCATAAATGAAATGTGTCTATACCGTTTTATCTGGGCGAGACTATTTTTGCACGCAATATCCATCACAAGAGGCCAGTACTCCTCCCCCCTAGCATTTATTTCATCGGATGACCATAGAAACTCTACATTCTCAGTGTTCATCCCGGCTGCCTGAAATATCTCCTTATAATAGTCTCCGACAATCCTGATTTTCTTCAAGTCACCTCCTAACTTGTTGTTCATATATGCAAACCAATCTGCAATCCAAATTTTCACTCGGCAACCAGCAGAAGTCAATTTGTTCACATTCAAGATCTTCATCAGTCCCTGCCAAGGTAATAGCAGAGTTAAACACACTAGCAGAAGCTTCTCACTTAAAAAAGAAGTATGAAAGAATTCCAAAGCATGCTACGCAATATAAAACAAGGATATGAGAAACGTTATTACCTGAGCGATATGCATCCTCCCTGATGGTTCAAAACCGTCATAGCAAACCGGAGCAGCCTTCTTAGCCAGAAGATCCTGCAGCTCATCATCATGTATGCATTGTTCGCCAACACTTCTGACTACATTGTATCTTTTTTCGACCTCCTCACTTATCCTGAACCAATAAAGATCTAATCCGCTAAGCTAACAAATGAAAATATAAACTCCAACATTGGCTTCATTCATTTTTTGGATCCTAGGCAAGAAAAGTAAAGGTGAGAAAGAGAGAAGAAACTTACTGTAATCCGGAGGGCAAAGAAGAAGCCTGAGTTTGTTCATTGATGGAAAGAGCCTCCATCTCTGACGATAGAGCTGTTTCTGAGAATCAAAAACACAAAAAAATGAATCAAAGTTTGAAACTTTAAGCAGAAAAGGAGTCAGACAGAAGTAACACCTTATCCTATCTTCTCCTCTATCTATATTGTTACCAAGCTCTTGTTTTTTTCTTACTTACTCACACTAGTCCTCCGTATCACCAACACAAAGTAATTTATACAAAGTTGGAAGCTTTAGCATATATATCGATCTGGGCTTTGTGTGTTTTTAGATCGACTTCAATCTAGAAACTGGCATTGACTCTTAAATTTCAGAACTCTTATTGCAAAAAATCTCCCAATATAACCGAACAGAGAAACGACTTCTGGGTAAAGAAAATAATCATGGATTCGAATAGGAAGACAATTTGAACTGACCTCTGCGATTCTCGTCGGCGTTCGTATTCACTCCGTGAAAAGTCTGAAACCTTGTGGAAAGAAGAAGAAGAAGAAACAGAGAAGAGAAACCCTTTTGACTCCAAGAAAAAGGAAATATAAATCAGAACCCGGTTTGATCCGGTTCACTAAAATTCGGTTTATTATGGTTAAGATTCTTGTGCTCATCTCATTCAACACTTTAAAACTCTTTAAGATTAGGAAAAAGACACATTTATTTCAGCTCTCTTATTTCTGCTCTGGAGAACTTGAAGACAAACTTTTTAGCATTCTTCAATAACCCATCAATAGCCATACTTCTTGGGGACAAAGTCCTGTTTTGAGATCTGTTTATTTGGATTTAGATATGTAACCATACAATATTTCAGAGTTTCAGTTTTGTATCAAAGTTGAGTTTTGACAGAGTTCTCAACTTTTGTTTGGGTTGGTTTCAACTAACATGTGTAATGATATATTAAAACGTAATGTTTTTTATGTTCTAGTATCCTCTAAACTCCCACCAGACAAAAGAAACATAGGACTAATCCCATAAAGAAAAATAAACACGAAAAATCGAATCCTATATCTAAAGAGAACTTAAAAGAACCCCAAGACCATTTACAAATGTATTTCCTCTAGGTCTTCTTCTTGTGGGGGAGCAATGTGGTAACACATGATATGAACATTTTCACCTTGTGGGGTTTGGGATTGGTATTGCTGACAAAACCAGAGAAGATTCAACTTCCGGAGAAGTATATCACGACAACAAGCTTGGTCCATTTTCCACAGCAGTACGAGCTTGGCCGTGGTTATTATTGTTCCCGTGCCTTGACATTTGTATGTCATGAGATACATGTGTTCTCTTTTTTGCATACGGAGCTCCTCTTGCTGCATTTATTTTTACAGTGCAGCTCATATAAGTTTTCTCAGAGACTAAATACAGTTTCTTAGTGTCTACAGAAGACAGAAATGAATGTTTTACCTGCAATCTGCTGTGCCCGAAGAATGTTCTGTCGTCTTTTCCACCATATCATTGCACATGCAACAATCAACAGTAATGCTAGACTAACACCAAATGCTATCCCAATCTTGGCTCCTGAAGAAAGGTGAGGTCCGCAAGCTGGAAGCCCTGGGATTCCGCAAAGACCTGCATTATCTGTGAAGCTGCAGAGATAAGAGTGACAGTTACCAGCTGAGTGAGTGATTTTTTCCAACAGCATTCTTCACATGCCAAATCCAAACATTTTAAAGACTCTGATTGAAAATATTCTTACTTGAAGCTTGCTCTGTGCAACAGCCTCCCACCTACAGCCGCTGGTACTTTTCCTGACAAAGAGTTTCCATTGAGATTCCTGCAACCACAATTAAAAGATTTTATATTGCTTGACCATGTCAACTCCATTGGCTACTAAAAATGATATGGACCAAAGAAAGAACAAAATCGAGAGAAACTGAATAATCTTACAGAATCCGCAGGGATGTTAATTCTCCTAAGGTTTCAGGGATAGATCCATTGAAAGAATTGTAAGAGAGGTCTCTGCAAAGATACATAAAGATTCAGCTTCAGGGCTCAGAATCGAAAAGTTAACGCATCAAGTACTCAAATTAATAAACAAACTGATTACTTACAATACTTCCAAGCTGGTAACACTTCCAAGTGATGCAGGTATTCCTCCTTGAATGCTGTTTTGACTCAAGTTTCTGAAATATGAAAAAGATATTGATCAAGATGCTTTCACTGTAAGGAGAAATTCAACAAGTTCAGGAATGACAGAGCTAATGACACCGACACGACAAGTCATTTGCAGTATTAAGAATGTATTGACTTACATGCTCTGAAGATGTTTTAGTTTTGATATGTCGTTTGGTAGGAAACCTTTCAGACCTTGGTTATCAAGATCACTGCAAAATAACAACAAGGTTTGTCTATTCAAAAACCTGATAGAAGACCAGAAACTCAAAGAGAGATCCTTTAACTCTAAACTAATGAGATACCTAAATAAAAAGAAAGAGTTCATATATCTCTTGACTTATGTAGATGTTTAGACTTCATATAAATTATATGATTAATGTATATGCACAAAACAAAAGGAACGGAGCTATACAGTCCATCAATGAACCATCGGCTGGTGTTCTTGTCCAGCTGACAATCAGCTCCACTCCATGGATGTTGTGGGGGAATACATGGATCACCATTCCATCCAAACCTTGATGGAAGTGCTAAAGCTTTTTTCATTTTCTGTAATGCACCGACTGAAATAGAAAATAGCGAGTAAGTATAAGACGTTAGCGTGAAACTATAATCCAATGATCCAAAAAGAAAGAAATCAAACAACCAGCTTGATATTCAAGAGCTAACTAGAAGAAAGTAAGAGGCACACACGTTCAGATAGCCAAACTTAATGAGCATCTATTCAAGTAAAAGAACAGCAATGATCATAAAACGTGTGTTGTGTACCTTCATCTCGTAATGTTTTAAACTCAGCGGTGATGATCTCAAAGACCTCAATTGCATTGATAATAGCACGACCACCAGCCTTGGGTTGTAGAACGACTGTTAAGGTTCTTCCACTCACAGTCACTGTAGCATTGAGAACAAGTGCTGCATATCTGTCGCCACTCATCTTTATGATATCCACATCTTCAAAGAAAGTGTCGCCATTTATCACAACATCAAACACCCTTTTGCCTTCAGCAGTGATTGTAGCATCAATCTCTGCAAAGTGCAACCACACTGAGTACTTACTGTTTGGTTCCACATCCAGGCTATATGTTAAATCTGGTTGGTCGTCTGTACTAACTAAAGCTGACTGATACAGTGCTTCCGGATAAAAGTTTGGCGAAACGGATGCTTTCTTGATAGTATTCTCAGTTGATCTTGGAGAATCAGCGCCTTTACCAAAAGATCTCCTCGGATTCCAAAACCTATCACCACCCCAATGATCCGCACCGTAATCTTCACCAAACCTTGGCTTACCAGTACCACAAGCCAACCTGGTGGCAGTTCTAAGTATCACTCCTTGGCCCCAACCTTGACCAAAGTTGTAAGCTTTCTCATCAACCTGGAGAACCTCAATACTAAGGATGGCAGGATCACCATGACCTGTACTATGGAAACATATTGTAGCTGTCCCACCCATAAGAAAGATGCGAGCCTCAGCGAAGACTTGATCATCTTCACTACTCCAACCGGATTTGAGAGAGGAAATCTGAGTCCCTTCAATAGATATGTCAAAGAGAGGCTCTTTGTCGAAGTTAGGTTGATCAACAACTCCAAAGAAGATCCTAACTGAGTAGTGTCCCTTTGGCACTCGGACAATGTTGTAGCAATTGTTTGGACCTCCAGAGATGGGGAAATATCGAAGTGTCTTCAATGGAGGAGTTATATAACTAGGAGATGTTGCATTGGCAGGTATGCCTCCAGTGTAGGCAATATCTTTGAACCAAAGAGCATAAGTTGGCGGGGTTCGGACATTTTTTCGAGCTCCACAACTAATCCGCAAGGCATATGGAGCTTCAAAAGCAAAAAAAAAAAAAAAACTAAATCATTGGATATTCAACAAATCCACAAAATGTATCAGTTCATATTCATTAGAAACATAGTAAAAACCTTTCCTTTGATGCTCGAGCTTATAAAACAGGTCAATGTATGATAAAAATAGTACTAGACGCAGATCAAATATGCTCTCAATCAAATACATGTTTCAAGAAATAGCAACTCGTAAATCTTGAAGAATCAAGAATTTCAAAAATCGTTGATGTCAGTTGAAAGAGAATAAGAAAGCTGGTGTGAATCCAATTTTACAAAGTCAGTATTGATCGGGAAAGAAGAAGCGGTGAAAAGAAAAGGACAGAGTAGTAATTAATTCAAGTGAAATGCAAATCAAGATTTCGATTCAAGAAAAGAAGATAGTTGCCAAGAATGAAGTAAAGGGAGAGTAGTCAAGAATCTGGTAGAAAAAAACGAACCTGGTCGAGCTGACGAAGAGGGAAGACGAAAAGAGAAAAAGAGAAGACATGAGAGGATAAATCGAAGCATCTTTTGTTGATCTCTCTATACAAGAAGAATCCCAAAACTATATTGCTCCTCTTCTCTCACACACGAATCTCTCTCTCTATCTGCAAGAGTCTCTCATTTGGCCATTTTAGCACTGACTTAACTTTATTTGGTTCGTTTGTTTTGTTTTCCTTTTCGGTAAGACTTGAGGGAAGAGAGAGAGATAGAGAGAGCAGCAAGCAAGGGGACGTGAGTGCAGGTAAAAACAAAGCTCCGGTACTGAAATTATATATTTAATCTTATTTAATGCTCCCACCTCTTTATTTTTCTTATATTTTGGGTGTGAATGGTTGCAGTGGTTGGGACGGACAAATCTATCTGCGGATCAGACCATTTTTTATTTATATTCATTATTTATAGTCCGCACTACTGCAGTTTACAGAAAATAGAAACAAAACCGCAGCGGACCAACTGTGGTCCATTTTTTTTTACAAATAGAGTTGGACCGCAGCGGTTTGTTGTCCACACTTAGGGTTTGAATGGTAACTGCGGTCAGGGCGGCCAAATCCGTCTGCGGTCTGGACCGCTCTATTTTTGGGGCGGACTACAGACCGCTGCGGACCAACTCTATTAGTATACAAAAGCGGTCCGCAGTTGGTCTGCAGCGGTCTTGTCTCTACTTTAATTGGACCGCACCACTGCGGACTATATTTGTTGAATGGTAAATTAAAAACGGTCCAGTCCGCAGATAGATTTGGCCGCCATGACCGCTGCAACCATTCACACCCTTTGTAACATCCGCGAACCAGATTTTGTGATTTTGGGAGGAGTGTCGATCGACACCCTAGTGGCATCGATCGACACCACTAATTTCTGGGTTCGACCGGTTTGATTTAATTCGCGATTT
Organism: Camelina sativa; assembly: GCF_000633955.1. Taxonomy (NCBI): domain Eukaryota; kingdom Viridiplantae; phylum Streptophyta; class Magnoliopsida; order Brassicales; family Brassicaceae; genus Camelina; species Camelina sativa. The sequence goes on along the minus strand of NC_025701.1, from coordinate 14,335,188 downwards.
TTCGATTAGGATGGTTTGGTTAGTGGTTTAACTGGGTATTTAAAGGGGAAATCGACAAAATAAGGGTTTAGTCTTTTTCCTCTGTCGCCGTTTTGTGTTTTTGGAGAGAAAAAGGGAGAAAAGTGTGTTCTTGAGATTCCTAAGAGAGATTTAGTGAGATTGCTGGCTATTCTTGAGTTTTCTGTTGCTGGGAACGAAGGAGAAGCTTCCTAAGGAGTTGCTCTACTGTTCTTCGACCTTTTCCTTCTGTATTTTGAGGTGAGTGC
>NC_025701.1:14333338-14333685 GCF_000633955.1 Camelina sativa | reverse complement strand
GGTCGTGGTCGTGGGCGTGGTCGTGGTCGTGGTCGGGGACGAGGTCAGGTTCCTGAGGCCAGTGTGAGTGTGACCCAGAGCATGGCCAGTGAGGAGGTGGCGGAGTCACAGGTTCATCCTAGTGTGTCTGGAAACAAGGCTGGTTTGGGTGACGGCGGGGCGGATGGGCCCGGTGTCGGTCACGGTGTTGCCCTGGGTGTGGGGGTTGCAGCTGAGGGTGCTCCGGGCAGGGAGGATGTCTTGATGGACTTGCTAGCTCAGGTTTTGCAGCGACTTCCAGCAGTTGTGCCGCCAGTGGTTGGTGGGCAGGATCCAGTAGTGCCGCCAGTGGTTGGTGGGCAGGATCC
>NC_025701.1:14328284-14332960 GCF_000633955.1 Camelina sativa | reverse complement strand
GCGAGATGCTTTGGGTGTGGTAGCAGGGACCACAAGGTGACTAGCTGTCCACAGAGAGGTGAGCAGCGGGAAGTGACAGAGCAGCGGGCGGTGATGGAGCCACGGATAGATACTCGAGTGTGTTACTACTGCGGAGAGACGGGGCACATGAAGCCTCGTTGTCCCAAGTTGCAGCAGAGGGCAGTAGCAGTGTTGCAGGCTGGAGCTCAGCCAGGGGTGCAGCACGGTGTGCAGCCGGTGGGTTGGATCGAGCCGACGTCACAGGTGTACTCGACTCAGGAGCCCGGTGGCACTAGTGCAGGAGCGATCACAGGTATAACTTCTGAGATTCGAACTTAGTCAATCCAATAGTTCAGATTATATTTGTTTTTGTTTGTGGTCAAGTGTTAGGTTCTCAACACATGAGGTTTGTGTAGGGACCTTGTTGGTGGGCGGGTTTAAGTCCCATGTTATGTTTGATTCTGGAGCTTCTCATAGCTTCATTACTCCGGAGTGTGCCGTGAGTGCGGGGATCAGAGGGGATTCTGGAGAGCGTTCAGGAGTTGTCAGAGTTGCTGGAGGCAAGTTTCTGAGGGTTATTGGACGAGCTGGAGGAGTTGATATTCAGATCGCAGGAGAGTCGTGGCCAGCGGATTTGCTTATCAGTCCAGTGGAGTTGTATGACGTCATTCTTGGTATGGATTGGTTGCATCGGTATAAGGTGCATTTGGATTGCTATCGGGGTAGAGTGGAGTTTGAGCGTCCAGGAGGGAAGTTGGTTTTTCAGGGTATTAGACCGACTTCGGGGAGTCTCGTGATCTCAGCCGTTCAGGCAGGGAAGATGATCGAGAAGGGCCGTGAGGCCTATCTGGTTACTATATCTATGCCAGAGTCAGTGGGGAAGTCTACGGTTAGCGGTATTCCGGTTGTGGAGGACTTTGAGGATGTGTTCCAGTCATTGCAGGGATTACCACCATCTCGGTCGGATCCTTTTACCATTGAGCTGGAACCGGGGACGATGCCGTTATCCAAGGCTCCTTACAGGATGGCTCCAGCAGAGATGGCAGAGCTGAAGAAGCAGCTGGAGGATTTGTTGGGCAAGGGTTTTATCCGTCCTAGTTGTTCACCGTGGGGAGCTCCGGTGTTGTTTGTTAAGAAGAAGGATGGGAGTTTTCGGTTGTGTATTGACTACCGGGGTTTGAACCGAGTTACTGTGAAGAACAAGTACCCTCTCCCGAGGATTGATGAGTTGTTGGATCAGTTGAGGGGTGCTACTTGGTTCTCCAAGATCGACTTGGCTTCAGGTTATCATCAGATCCCTATTCATGAGGCAGATGTGAGGAAGACAGCCTTCAGGACGAGATATGGGCACTATGAGTTTGTGGTGATGCCGTTTGGGTTGACAAACGCGCCAGCTGCGTTTATGAGATTGATGAACAGCGTGTTCCAGGAGTTTCTGGACGTGTCAGTCATCATTTTCATCGACGACATCCTGGTATATTCTAAGAGTCCTGAGGAGCATGCAGTACATCTGAGAGCAGTGTTGGAGAAGCTGCGGGAGCAGAAGTTGTTTGCTAAGCTGAGTAAGTGCAGTTTCTGGCAGCGTGAGATGGGGTTCTTGGGTCATATTGTTTCAGCTGAGGGAGTTTCAGTGGATCCAGAGAAGATTCAGTCCATCAGGGAGTGGCCGAGGCCGCAGAGTGCCACTGAGATTCGGAGTTTCCTGGGGTTAGCAGGTTACTACAGGAGGTTTGTTCGGGGTTTTGCGAGTATGGCTCAGCCGATGACTAAGCTTACAGGGAAGGATGTCCCGTTTGTGTGGTCACCAGAGTGTGAGGCAAGTTTTGCAAGTCTCAAGCAGATGTTGACTACCACGCCGGTGTTAGCATTGCCTGAGCAGGACGAGCCTTATGTTGTGTATACAGATGCTTCTAGAGTGGGGTTGGGTTGTGTACTTATGCAGCAGGGGAAGGTTATAGCTTATGCTTCGCGGCAGTTGCGGAAGCATGAAGCTAATTATCCTACTCATGATTTGGAGATGGCAGCAGTGATCTTTGCTCTTAAGATTTGGAGATCCTATCTGTATGGTGGGAAGGTACAGGTATTTACAGATCACAAGAGTCTGAAGTACATTTTTACTCAGCCTGAGCTGAATTTGAGGCAGAGGCGTTGGATGGAGTTAGTAGCGGATTATGATTTGGACATAGCTTACCATCCTGGTAAAGCTAATCTGGTTGCAGATGCCTTGAGTCGGAAGCGGGTGGCTTCGGCTCAGGAGCAGGGTATAGAGGCGTTGGTAGGTGAGATTAGTGCATTGAGTTTGTGTGCTATCTCACAGGAACCTTTGGGTTTGGAGGCAGCTGATAGAGCAGATTTGTTGAGCAGAGTGAGGTTAGCTCAGGAGAGTGATGAGGGGCTGGTGAATGCCTCTAAGGCTGCGGGTGCAGAGTATCAGGTTTCTGCTAATGGTACTATCCTTGTGCATGGTCGGATCTGTGTGCCCAAGGGTGAGGATTTGAGGCAGGAGATACTGAGAGAGGCTCATTCGAGCAAGTTCTCTATTCATCCAGGAGCGACCAAGATGTACCGTGACCTCAAGCGGTATTATCACTGGGTCGGGATGAAGAAGGACGTAGCTGACTGGGTGGCGAAGTGTGATACTTGCCAGCTGGTGAAGGCGGAGCATCAGGTTCCTGGTGGTTTATTACAGAGTTTACCCATTCCAGAGTGGAAGTGGGATTTGATCACGATGGACTTCGTGGTAGGTTTGCCTGTGTCGAGGACGTTTGATGCTATTTGGGTCATTGTGGACCGTTTGACTAAGTCTGCGCATTTTCTGGCCATCAAGAAAATTGATGGAGCAGCGGTTTTGGCCAAGAAGTACGTGAGGAAGATAGTCAGATTGCACGGTGTGCCTGCTAGTATTGTGTCTGATAGAGATTCCAAGTTCACCTTGGTGTTCTGGAAGGCATTTCAGGCGGAGATGGGCACGTAGGTGCATATGAGTACAGCCTATCATCCTTAGATGGACGGTCAGTCAGAGAGGACGATCTAGATTTTGGAGGATTTATTGAGGATGTGTGTGCTGGATTGGGGTGGTCATTGGGCAGATCACTTGAGCTTGGTGGAGTTTGCTTATAACAACAGCTACCAGGCTAGTATTGGGATGGCTCCTTATGAGGCCTTGTATGGGAGGCCGTGTCGTACACCATTATGTTGGACTCAGGTGGGGGAGAGGAGCATATTTGGTGCAGATTTTGTTCAGGAGACCTCGGAGAAGATTCAGGTTTTGAGGCTGAACATGAAGGAGGCTCAGGATCGGCAGAAGAGCTATGCTGATAAGAGGAGAAAGGATCTTGAGTTTCCGGTTGGTGATAGAGTGTACCTCAAGATGGCCATGTTGCGGGGTCCGAACAGGTCATTGACAGAGACTAAGTTGAGTCCGAGATACATGGGTCCGTTCAGAGTGGTTGAGCGGGTGGGACCAGTGGCATACCGGTTGGAGTTGCCTGAGGTTATGCGTGCGTTCCACAAGGTATTTCATGTGTCGATGCTGAGGAAGTGTCTTCACGAGGGTGATCAGTTGTTGGCTAAGATTCCTGAGGATCTTCAGCCTAACATGACTTTAGAGGCGAGACCAGTGAGGGTGCTCGAGAGGAGAGTCAAGGAACTTCGGAAGAAGAAGATTCCTTTGATGAGAGTCTTGTGGGACTGTGACGGAGTAGAGGAGCAGACTTGGGAGCCCGAGGCGAGGATGAAGGCAAGGTTTAAGAAGTGGTTTGAGAAGCAGACCGCGACTTGAGCTTGTCTAGCCGGGTCCGAGTTGTAGTCCGTGGCTGGAGCGGGTACGGAGTATTCCAGCCCATCTCTCTTGATATTTGGTCGCTTAGGGGTGGTTGGTTGTGCGACTAAGTATCAAGATGAGGTGGTGCTCGGGATGCGGGTTGTTTGCTCCGGTTGTTGTATTTTTGGTTTTTCTGATGTAATTTCGTTGAGATTGTAACGATTATGACATTTTTGAGATTAATAAGATGAGTATTTTTCTTTATGTTTGACTGTTGTTGTCATGGGAAAAGAGAAATAGCTCGGGTTTCTATTTTTGGAAAGTTTCCATAAATAGAAAGTTTCCACAAAAGGAAGGTTTCCATAAATAGAAAGTTTCTAAAAAGGAAAAGTTTTGTGGAAATGTTGAGGTAGATCTAGCCGGGAGATACTCGTTGGCATCAGTGTTTGTTTTTGCTCAAGGCCGTGCGGGCCCAACTCACGTGATACCGATAGCTCGATGGACTTTGTGGCCAGAGAGTGGGAGTGGTATGTTGCTTCGGATGACGATCCGAGAGCGCGCTTGAGGGTGACGACCCAAGAGCGGGATATGTGAGGCTCCCTGGATACCGTAGCTGTGAGCCGCGGCTCGGCAGTGAGCCGGTATGTCTCGAGGGTTGCGACCCGAGAGCGGGGGGAGTGTGTGCGTGTGACTTCCTGGATGCCGTAGCTTAAGGCGGTTGGCCTGATAGCGAGCCGGCATGATTCGTTGGTTGCGACCACGGACGGGGGAAGCACTGAGTTGTGAGCAAATAGTGTTTATGATGCGAGTATATTGGCTAGAGGGAGACCTCGAGGGTCAGCCGGTGGTGTGCGGGCTGTTGCGACAGTGGCACGGGAAACCTTGGCTGACGGTGTTTAGTCCGGTCTAGGGA
>NC_025701.1:14307816-14327143 GCF_000633955.1 Camelina sativa | reverse complement strand
AAAGTGTGATCGTGGAATCAAAGGCAATGAGGAGGAGGATGTTCTAGAGGCTTGATTGATTGTGGTCTAGCTGTTGTTAGGTTGCTAGATTAAGTCATTGGAATATTGTAGGATGTTAGCTTTTGGTTATTTCTTTGTTTGGATTATGGTGTTATTGGTTATTGGATTATTTATGTTGGAATTTTATTGGATTAATGGAATTGTTTTATTTGGTTATCCACGGTTATTGATTGTTGTTAGGATGTTAGTGGGTATGGAACCACTAGTAAATTAAGGTATAAAAAAAAAAAACGGGAAGGGTTGTTTCACCCTTAAAACAGAGCAGTCTGGTCCGCAGACGGATTTGTCCGCACTGACTGCAGTTACCATTCAGACCCTTAATTTTGTTATCTTCCTTTTAATTTTAGTTTTCTTTGTATTTTTCCTTCTGGATGAAGTATTAATAAGAGAGGAATAATCAAATGTTTTGATGCGCACATAAGTTATCATGGTTACTAGTCAAAGTGTGTATGTAAATGTAATCCGACAGCTCAAAATGTGCTGTAGCGTTAATATCACCAACCGTTGGATCGATTGATCGATCTTATGCTTTGGCAATATCGTCCACAAGTTCATGCATGCCTTATTTCCTATATCCTTTCGTGTAAGTTAACTAATCTTTTTTTTTTCTTTAAGTGAACTAACCTATAGTAATGTTTAAGCGGACTAATTTGACCATATTTATAAGATCTTATAAAACCACTAAGCCTAAACTCATTTGTTGTTGATATGGGGTCAACTATATATTGGTCCTCATTACACTTCATCAAAGCAAACAAAATTTGCTCATTCTAGTAAGGGGCCATTGAAAAAAGTATATACTAAACCAATAATATACCACAAAAGTTATGTAAATCTTCGTGAGATCTAGATAATTTAGAACGATCAGTCTAGTTTTTGTTTTTACTCAGCATGAATTACTTAAGATGTGGAAAACAAGGTCTGAAAATTTAGAGACAAAACCTAACTACTTGCTAATGCTAAAACATCGATCTAATCCTAGAATCACCAACGTCCCCACAAACGTCCTAACTCGTAATCGTGATCACACCTATATATCTCCATCACCGGAATTTTGAAAGATTAATTCAAACCAATCTTCATACGTTACAAAATGTACGGAAACAAAAAAAAACATCTTTGTCGAATACTAGAATTTTGTTAACTTTAACAAAATATTTGTACGCTAATTGACGAGTAAAGAAGAACAAAAATATTCAATAAAAAAAGACGAAAATATAGAAAATAAATAAATAAATTTATTACGTTATATTCTACGTAAACGGTTCAATTTCACCAAAATATAGATGAATGCTTCATTTCACCATTCTGAATTTATTAGATTTTTTATTCATATTTTGTATAGAGTTACAGCAAACTTATAGTTGAGAAACTAAGTTTTTTTTTTTTTTTTGGATAAAACTAAGATTCAAATCTTTCACTATAATTTGAATTATGATTAGTTCATATGAATGTTTTAAATGGAGAAGTACCATTTTTGTGTGTTCGGATGAATTTTCGTGAAGAAAAAGACGATATATATATATATACATATATCTAAAACTGTGATTAAAAGATGTACCAAATTTATGGATATAAACTTTCGAGTTGTGGTGGTGTTAGAAAAAAAACACACTCTGGAGTTAAGACCAAAAAAGGAAAACTATGGATATGAAATTGTGGAGTCGGTGGATCCGTGGAGGTAGTCTTTTGTAGTTGTTGCAATTAATAGTAGTTAATTGGAACAAATCAGTGCTTTGTGATAAAATCAGTGCTTTGTGATATTTAAACATTAGTTTAAGAACGGTTTTGTTTGTAATAATAACGATAAATGTTTGGTGGGACGACAACGAAATCGTCACGTGACGAACATTCCCGGTCTCGGGGTCACCAGAAATGCTAGTTGTAACTTGTAACTTGAGAATAGTACCCTCCATTTTTACCGGACGGCTGAGAATTAATGGTCGTAATCTCTTTATATGTATATAAATATATAGCTCCGGTTAGTTTTTGACTTTATAACATTGATTGATGCGCAATCTTCGGTATGCACATCAAAAGCGTTCCCCACTCGAGTCCCTTCCTTGGACCAAATAAGAAGTCGTTACCCATACATCTTTTTATACTATATATTATACATATAAAATCCTTACTATAATTGAAAACATATCTAAAAAGTCAATGTTATACTTTTACGCAATCGAACATTGTAAAACTGCTCTCCTTCTCCATTCTACACAACATCTATCACTACTTTAGTAGTACATATCAGTACTATCAACTAATTCCACAAAGAACAACCACGACGGAAAGGTGTGTGTCCATGTTCTTAATGTCACGAAAACCCACTTTAGTGTTGAGTTGTGACACCAAAACCCACTTTCCTTCCTTCCTATACTTTTACAAGTATTTTGTAAAGATACACACACATTTTGGACGATTTTGCCCATCTTCTCTTTCTCTCCTTTTTTTCTCTCATTTTCTCTTATTTTTTGTTGTTAACACTTTAACAAAGTAAAATATATTTATTTGTTATCATAAAACAAATTTTCTATTTATATATATAAAATATGTTATGATTATATATTTTCTACATTTTAAGATACATATTGCTATATTTTTTTATGAATTTTTAGATTATACAGTATCCATCAGTCGTTGAACATTTGTTCAATTATAAGTGGATAATCAATTGCAGTATTGTTAATAGATAGTTACTTGTGTTTATTCATACAAAATATACATACATAAATTTGGTTAGATCTTTATCCATAGCATATTATCCATAACACAACATAGACCAAATAAGTACAAAACCCTTTAATTCTAAATTTTAAATCCTAGAACATAAACCCTTGAACCTAAAACCAAAACTATTCACTTTAAAAAAAAAAACAAAGTTTAGTGGATAGAAAAACTGTGGATAGGTCTCCATGGATTTACAAAGCATATCTAGACATTAAGCTGAAGAATAGCAGTTGAATGGTGGCTATGGATGTGATCATGTGGATATTTTTTTGTGGATACCAATGTAGACAGACCAAAGAATCATCATACAACATCCACACAATTAAATCCATAGACACCATGAGCTCCTTGCTTCATATTTTGTGTTGGTCCAGAAACATATACACTCATAAGTGGTTAATAAACAAAATAAAAATTAACAACATTGATTTATTTAGAACATTGAATATCAATCATGTGGATTAGTAGTTATGGATACTTATCTTATAATATCTTGCTCATTCTTTACATGAGCAGAAATTTGTCCAAGATAAATTAGCCACATAGATTTCTTTTAGCTAAATGTTTTTGTACTATTTTTCAGCTAGAAGTAGGTATATTAGAACTTAGAAGTGTCACTAGAAGCATACTACACAATAAACATGGTCATTATTAATCTCAAAGCCTATCCACCAAATTCTGACCATGTGGACAAGCAATCCAGATGAAATTTATTGACAAGTTTGTTGCATGTTCAAACATCACTATAGTTTAGCCACTTAGATGTCTTTTAGCCAAATGTTTTTGTACTATTTTTAAGCTAGAATTAGAGATATTAGAACTTAGAAGTGTCACTAGAAGCATACTACACAACAAACATGGTCATTATTAATCTCTAAGCCTATCCACCAAACTCTGACCACGTGGACAAGCAATCCAGATGAAATTTATTGACAAGTTTGTTGCATGTTCAAACATCACCATAGTTTAGGGTTTAGACTTTAGATGGTATATAGATTCAATGTCTATGTTTTGAGTTCAAGTTGTATTGTCTAAGGTTCAAGGTGTAGGATTTAGGGGTTAAGGTTAAAAGTTTAGGTTTAGGTATGTGGATGATGTGTCTATATTTTTAATTCATGGTTTAGGATTTAGGGTTCAAGGTGTATGATTATTATATAATTGTCAACAACTAAAGTTACTAAAACTTAAAATTTAGTATGTTTATCATCAACTAAAGTTACTAAACTTAAAATTTAGTAATGAAAATGAAAAATAAATGTTAAAGAAAAAAAATATTAGAAAAGAAAGAGAAAAATTAGAGAGAGAGATGAGAAGGAAAAAAAAAAGTAGAAAGAGAAGGTTAGTTTAGTTAGAGGGTGTAAGTTGTAATTTGACATAAGAAAAATATAGGGATAGTAGAAAGTGGGTGTAAGTGTCAATACTTTAGGAGAAAGTGGGTGTGGGTGTCATTTTCCCTTCTTCTTATTGGTTTTACTGTAACTCGGCTAAGTGAGCTAAGAGAAATTCGAGAACAATAAGCTTTTCTTTGTATTAATATGTCAAATCAAGTGTGAAGAGAGACGATTGTTGAAGAGCTTTGACCAAGAACTAATGTTTCTGTCAAAGTACAAGCGGAATAAACTTGTGTATTAATTTCAACTAGATTAGGACCCGCGGTACACCGCAGGACAAAATTATTTATAATTAAAATATTAAAATTATAAATTGTATTTGTTGGTTAAATATGTTATAATTATATAATAATTGTTAAATAAATCATATAATACCGCAATATAATTTATTTTTAAATAATATTTGTTTAAATTTAATTAGATGTCTATTCTATGATACTAACAGTGTTAACAAAATAATGAAATGGTGTGTTACCCGTGTAACACCGAATTACTGATATTTTTTAATTAATATAAATAACGATAAAACTCGTTCCGCTATATAACCCCGTCCCGATATATTTTAATTCACACTATATCATCTTAACTTTTAATATTTGTTGTGTATCTACGGTATAATATTTATCATATTTAACTTTTTAAAAGTTTTAAATATTTTTCATATTTAACCTTTTAAAAAAAATTAAAATAAAGAACCGGAATAAACCAAATAAAAGTTTTTAAAGTTTGAATGCCTGATAAATCAAGGGTCTACTCATTTGTATTCAGAATAATTTTGACAATTGAGAATATCATTAGTGCGTAGTTATTGCAATGTAATTTCCGGAAATTTTGTCTACAAATTCATTTTCCAGAAAATTTGTCTTTAGCGGATAACACTCTAATTTACATGTTTTTAGCATCCTTTTTTGTCCATATTTTGCATTGTTCATACCTCTAACTTAGCATTTTTAGACCATTTACTGTAGGAATCAAGTTTTAGAGCATTTAGGGTGTTGCATTTCTGCATTTGCATATATTGGATGAAAACAGGTGCTAAAGAGCCAAAAATAGGGAAAAACAAGGACAACTCGAGCATGTACCCGAAGGAGCCATCGAGCTACAAGAACAAGTCCGAACCCCAACACAATCGAAGAGGATCCAAGAGCGCGAAGAGCAACCCGAAGATCCACCCGAGGAGTTACCCGACTCAAGCCTCGTGTACCCCATCGAGTAGACCATCGGGCAGGTCTGGGAAGCTAGGTCAAATGGGTTTCCATATATAAACCCCCTCTTTCCCTAGCTCGCAAACAAGCATGCCGTAGACCCTCAAACCAGAGAGCGAGAGCTTCTGTGAGAGAACTGAGCGACTCAACATTTTTTTCTTGTTTTTGTACTTTTATTTTGTAGTTTTTCATAGATCTTTTATCCCTACTCTTTTCTACTCTACTCTATCTTTTTAATAATGTCATTTTCGTTTATTTCTATGGCTTTATCATTCGTTTCTATGTCCGAGTAGTGTAGCAAAGTTTCTAGGGATGGGATAGATGATTAGGTGTTCTTGATCGGTTAGGATGCTTTAGTTGATTGTTATGATAGATAAATTTCCTTCTAGGTTGATGTTCTTAATGCGGTCAACAGACCGACAGGTTGAGATTAGATCTAGGGCGTTTATAATGCTACAGGCCGAAAGGAGTAGATAAAATGCTTGATTAGGTCAATAATAGAGGTATACTTAACTTTGAGTGACAACATTAGATAAGTCTAAGTATACTGACAAAAATGAATTGTTCTTAATGCCTGCTTGTTCATATTGCTAGTGCGATAGTGTGGTAGTATGTTCAAGGTTGATTGTTACTAGTGCGACAGTGTGGTGACAAGGTTTTAGAGGTTCATTGTCTAGGAAATAATTGCTTGAGGCATGTAAGGCATCCGTATTGGTCTAGAACACTTAGGATTCGATTATCCCCATCCTTAGGAACTTTCGTATTTCATTTCGTGCATTTTACTTACTTACTCGACCACGTACCCGATCAGGTACACGATAACCTGCATCGAGTAATACCTCGAGCTGTTCATAGTTCACTTGCATACTCGATCACCCCACTCGATCCTGTACTTGATTGCTTGCATCAAGTGCTTAGGTCGTGTGGTTTACTTTTTTATATTCTTTTACTTTGTTTATATTAGGACTGTTAGAACCCAAAACCTCAATTGCTTGGCTTGACTTGCTTGTTTCTGATTGCATCCTATCTGCTAGCATAACAACCATTTGGATTGATAACCCTTTGTACTAAAACTGCATAGGGAATTGATACCCTTGGTGAAAACTAGTCTATCATGTACACATCCACCATGACCATTACAGTTTTGTGCAACATAGAGCTAAATGATCCACCAAGCTTCTGTTGCGTTCACCCTGTAAAGTTGACATCCTTTTGAAAGTTTTCCAATGTTAAATTTAACATAGTGTTTTTTCCTAACACTCTCTTACTGTTCCAGTTCCTTTTGGGTTTCACACTTCCATGTATTTTTTTTTCCTGTCAAAGTAATATTTTACATATAATCCTCATTCACCACATAATGACCATTCTGCATTACTCAAACACCAAATCAAAATAATGTTGCCTCCTCATAGTTCTTAGTGATCTTCATTTCGCTATCCTTAGTGGATTCTTGTACCACCTATCAAAACTCCATACATTGTAGACTTAGCGTCTTTTTCTTCTTCAAATCATTTTTTTCTGTTTAGAATAACAACTATTTTCTAAAGTTCTCTCTAAAGCCCCAATATTATAATCAACAACTTTTTTTTTTTATTTTTAACCTTTTTCGTCTTGACTCATCCTGCTCTACAACTACCCAAGTTACCTCCTTACTGCTAGTCGTCCGCAACAATCCACCAACAATCTCCATTTTCTCCATACCCTTTCCCATTCGGGTTAAGACAACTTCAAATTATAAACAGCCTATCTCCATTGTCACAACACATTCTTTTTTTTATATATATCTGTAACGCTTACATAAAATACTCTGTTGAAGTCCATAATCCACATTAATGTGTGGTGTCCTCCCATTGCTCTTTTCCACTTCCTCTGTTGCAATTCCTTTTTGTGCTCTACAAGCACTAGAATAGCTTTGACTAGTGATCTTTATACAATACTTCATCTTTAAACTTTGTGGTCCACCTCAAAAAATGTCCTTCCACTATATTAACACCAATATTTTGTCAAATGTCTATTTGACTTTTATAAGCTAGTGTCCCACACCTTCGTCCACTCGAACAACACATCCTTCCATGTGAGTTGAGTAATTGGTTTAGCCTTACTAGCATATCATTTACCAAACTTCCATTTGTAATCTACTACTCAAAGAAAACTACCGAAAACTACCGACCTTAATAGCATTCGTGGTCCTCAACGTTAACTTCTCCAAGTCAACTTACATTTCAACTTTTAGAAACAATCCCACACTCCTTCGTCCATTCAGGTTCCAACGAGTTGAGTAGTTTGTTTAACCTTACTGTATGTCGCACAAGTATACATTCTTGCCAACACCATATCGACTTATATGGTGTTATCTTCCATATGAGATTCCTTCCCATTTTTCCCTTTTTTTCCTTTCATCTACGGTTTATAGGGCTCCTTTCCATGTTATTTATCACTTTAGTGTCGTCACACATATCTTAGGGTGTTCCGTCCCTCTTAACAAATTTACTTTACTTTCCTGACTATCCTGACGAACTGATCTTCACTTGAAACTTCTTCCCCTCTCTTTTAAGCTTACAGACAAGGGCCTCAAATTTTATTTACAAAACTAGAAGTTGTAATTAAGACTCCCTAAAATAATAATCCAACACGCAATAGATAATTCACTCAAAGAAATAATGCAACAGGCAATTTCAATCAAAGCAAACAAAGCACACAAACATAAAACACGAATCAAGTCTTTGTCTTCTTCATCACCAACCTTCCCCAATAGAGGAATTATCCCTAGTACTCTCGCACAGTATTGACACCTCATCTTCCTCTTTTAAAAACGATTTATCGCACAGTTTTTGGCTTCACACATTTCTCCCAACTACGGTTCAGGGTCTTACACTGCTTTTGAGGATTGATTTCCACTCGCCATAAAAATTAAGATTAAGATTAAAATCCTACTAACTTTCAGAAAATGAAAGTCAAAAATAAGTTTGTTGTTGGTGAATTCAAAATCTTTACACAAAAAAAAACTCGTTTCCGGAAACTTTCCTTGCAAACATTTTTTTTATAAAAAAAAATAAAAATCATTTTTGAAATCTTGACCCTCCGGGTCAGCACCAGAGTGGCCTTAACCGGCTCTGATACCAAATGTAACACCGTACCGTCGCAAAAGACAGAACAACATGTAATCCATCCGGTCTGGCCAAAAACGTTTATTTCTTTAAAATTCACCAACGAACAAACTTGAAACTGTAACTCTTGAACTTACTAACCTGGGAAAAAGGGAAAGAAGGGGGTGAGTAAACAAGTTTACTCAGTGAGGAGATCAAACTCTGCCCATTGGACATACAATAATCATGTTCCAAATATAATCAACAATCATTACTTAGCATAAATTCAGAATATCTACCAAGCAAACAAACAAACAAACATCTTATTTCTCCTCAGTAACTTACATCTTATTTTTCTATGGCAATTACCGCATTCAAACATTTATGTTTCTTTACATTACTTAATAAGTTTTACTTTCCTTATAGGTTTGGCCATTAACATTTTTTCTGGCTCCCAAACCCCCTTCTTAGAAGACCACGGCCAATAGCTCGATTCTTCCCCTGCTCGTCAGCGGTTTATGACCGACGGTTCATTATAGTCCAACATCCTCAAGTATCTTTTCCTTTCTCATTCTCATTCTCATGTATGTTCATAATTATATTTATAATATAATATATAAGTTAATTAATAACATCATATCATGTAGCTAATGTGCTTCACATATATTATGTTACTAACAACCTACTTTACCTTGCACACAGATCCACGCAAACACATTCAATTAACAAACAATTCTTGAGTCTATACTCAGCAACTATCGAAAAATATATATAAGAAAAGAGGTTAATGCATATCCGCAAATACCACCCTCACCTTAACCATTGGATTTAATCCTTGGTTTAGAAAAAGCAACAACAGAAACCCATTTCAGCAATAATCCTCGATCTGCAGCGGTTTAGATAATCCATTAAACCAATCCAACCCAAAATATATATTTAACTTGATTCGGTATCATTCCAATTAATTAATTAGATCTAGCTTAGTAATTAAACCAAACCAAAATCCAATAATTTAATAATTCCACGAGACCATGATTCGGTTCAATAACCACAATCATACAACTTAGGCTGCAAATGGATGCACAAAATTGAACAAAATTGAAAAAATAGGTTGAATAAAATTGGGTTGAATAATATTCAACTCATTCATCTCCAAAATAGTGGTTGAACAAGTTGAAGATTTTTACTGTAGGATTAGTTTATTTTTTCAACTTTTTGGGTTAAACGGGCTGAATAATTTTTTCCAACCTCTTCAACTTTTACAATGCAAATGGTGAAAATTAGTTGAATAATTTTTTTCAACCTGTTCAATCTCTTCGACATTTGCAGCCTTAGTTTAATCAATAACCAATTACAGCACATTATCCATTACACCAC
The DNA here is from genome assembly GCF_000633955.1 of Camelina sativa. Taxonomy (NCBI): domain Eukaryota; kingdom Viridiplantae; phylum Streptophyta; class Magnoliopsida; order Brassicales; family Brassicaceae; genus Camelina; species Camelina sativa. The sequence continues at coordinate 14,317,297 of NC_025701.1, read as the reverse complement.
CGTTCAACTTATACACGTGACCACACCAACACAAATCAACTCACGTATTGCATCGGTTCTCGACTTTAATACACACTATGGTTTAGTTCGGTTTAGGATTTGGTTCAATAATCACCATCACACAACATTAACAACACGAGAAAAAAGCTTCGCTATTACCTCTGCAACTTTTCTCCACGGATCTGTTCGGCGGCTCCACGAAACGGTTTAGCTCACTATGGTTTGGTCCTCATGCCACAAAAATATGGAACAAGACAAAGCAACAAATCAAACATCAGAAACTTCTTCCGCAAGTTATAAAGTAAATATAGGGTTTCCTTACCCTTAACGGCCTCGACTAGGGCTACGGCTGCTCCAATTACAGCGGTGACATCTGTGATGTGACACGGTGGCCGTCTTACGAACAATGGTGAACGGATGACATTGACGACAACAGAGAAGATCCGAGTGGTGCGCTCGGACAACAATACTGGTGGACTCGACGATGGCTTCATCACGGAACTGCAACTATAACGGATTAACAACAACAATGGTGGCTCAGCTCTCTCTCTCTCATTCCCACTTTAAGTGGTGGCTGCTTTTAGGTTTAGGTTTTGATTTTCTCTTTGACGGCACAAGAAAGAAGAGATACATATACACACACAACACACGACATCCTTTTGTCGTTTAATATTTTTCGCCTTAAGGGCCGATCTTCATAACAAAACAAACCGGCCCAATTAAAATCATAAAAATCGGGTTGTTAAACCCGTCCGACTATATAACCCGTTCCGAGATATTTTAACTTATACTATATTATATTAAGGGCAATTGTCATAAATACCACTAAAATATGTTTTTATTCCAAAAATACCACAATTTAGTTTTTTTTCCAAAACTACCACTAAAATGTATTTTTTTCCAAAAATACCACATAATTGAATTAAAGTTCTATACTAAAAACTAATTTCTAAATTATAAATACTAAACCCTACCCCTAAAAACTAAACCCTAAAACTAAATTTGTCAATCCAAACATAAAAAAAAAAATTCTACATTCTTAAAATTCAATTTTTTGTGTTAGTGGTAATTTTGGAAAAAAAAACTTTTGTGGTATTTTTGGAAAAAAAAAACTAAAATGTGGTATTTTTGGAAAAAAAACTTTTTTTGTGGTATTTAAAGGAATTTCTCTTATATTAATTTTTAATATTTATTGTGTATCCACGCTATAATATTTATCATATTTAATTTTTTAAAAGTTTTAAATATTTTTTTATATTTAACCTTTTAAAAATCTTTAAAATAAAGTACTAGAATGAACCAAATAAAAGTTTTTAAAGTTTGAATGCCTCATAAATCAAGCTTTCTATCTATATACTTATTTAAGCAATCCTTTAAACAAATAACCTTATTTCATGTAAAATATTACATAAAATACCATTATATTTTAATACAAAATATAATAACAGAATCTTAATATTAATTTGTTGTAACCAGAAAATGATTATCCAAAAAAATAATAATTATTAATTTATTACAAGAAATCATTAATAAAATAATTTCGAAATTACTTAATAAAATAATAATAAAATTATTTTGAAATTATGTAATAAAATAATTAAACAGATTCTATTTATTGTTTCAGAAATCTTAGGAAACAATAACAAACTATTTAGAAAATTATAAAATTTAAATTTATTTATAGAACTAAGATTAAATATTTACATATCTAAATCATTTAATAATAACAAATATATATTAAAATTAGGATAAAACATTCTTTATATTTTAGAAATATATCTATATACTTATTTAAGCTATGTTGTTAAAAATTTAACCAGTTCTGATGTGACATATTACGAAAATGCTATTATATTTTAATTATTCCAATAACTAACAAAAGAAAAGTTTAGATTTGTTTACAAAATAAGAAAACTCTAATTATTGTTTCATAAATCTTAGGAAATAATAACAAACAATTTAATTGGCTAAAACTTAATTGTTTATACACAATATTCACTATATAAACAATACTAAGTGTATAATATTGATAATATACATAACCTAATTGTAATTTTCACCTATAAAATTAATATACAACATGTTATACCAATAACTTCAATTTGTAAATTTGGTATATTAAGATCTCTAAATACGATCACATCAATTTGTAATACCAAATCACAGGTCAATACATGTTTTGTTGGATTTTTTTTGGCTTTACCGAATGTATAATTAATGAATTTGATATTGCACCAAACCAAAATAGTAGTACCAACTACGGGTCGAAATCAGAGTATGACCTTAAGTAAATTAAATATATAATTTTATAAAATGTATATAATTAATAAATTTTCTACTATTATTTTGTAACAAACAAATCCAAATTTACATCAATATTTCCTCACGCTGGTAATATTATTCTACAAAATATTAACGTGTATTTATGAGTTGGGTAATAAACATGTATTGAGACGGGTAACGAGACGCTCAAAAATTAAATTAATATCCGATACTCGATCATTATTCATGGATGATATAATTATTATACAATTCACTCGACCCTAAAGCTGTGGGTACCTTTTTTCGGGACGGATACAAACCGAAAAACAGGGCTAATATGGGTATCGGTAATAGTTTTTAGGTCTATCTATTAGTAGTTTAATAGGAATCAAAACTCACCATATAGTACTATATTATATAACATGTAAATAAATGATACAACATAAACAAATTATCAACGAATAATAAATAAAAAAAAGTTTCTCCGCGCTGGTAGCGTGGGACATTATCTAGTTCATTTGTATTTGGAATCATTTTGGACTCTGAACCATTGCCCATTTTTTTAGACGATGTGGTATATTGTACCTGTATTTTTTATTCATTTATTGAGTAATATATGTCCGTTTTAAAAAATTTGTATTACATCATATACAGGAAAAAATCACAATTTTTATTAACTAAATGTATTATATAATAATTCAAGATAATTTAAATATAAATTTAAATAAAAAATGAAAGGAAATCATATATTTATATTTGAATGAGGTAGAAAGATTTATTTATTTTTTAAAATCTTAGCTATAATTAATTTTGAAGTTTTGGTAACTAACATTAAAGTTAATACATTAAATATAAAAACTTTCCAAAAAGTATTTTTGAGCAAAAACTGCTGCAAAAATACTAGTATAAATTTTTTATAAGTATATATTTCTAATTAAAGCTAAAAACATATTATGTTTTGTTTTGAAACAGTTGGGGTACTAATACAAAAAGTTGGACCATACATATCCCCTATATAATAAAACGGAAGTACACAACTTTTTTTTGTAGACTATATAATTTTTATAAGTTTGTTACAAAATATGTTATAGATTAAATATAGATTGGTTACAAAAAATATTATAGATTAATTGGTCAATATATATGTAAGAATATCCCAAAGAATCCTCTGAAAGATAATATTCCAATGATTTATACAATTTTCAAAATAAAATCTTTAGTATTTCATGTATTGTTACAAAATATATATTGTTAGGCATAAAAAAATAAAATTTTGGCAATTTATCATTCTTAATCATGATTTCTGGGATCTTATTGTGCAGTTAAAAATAAAATATTAGCTAAACACGGGTCATATTAAAATATTTTTACCAAATATGTTCAAAAATTAAAATAAAACAAACAACAAACATACCTATATCTCATACATAAAATTACAAAATTAACAATATAAAACTTACAAAATAGATGTTTTTCTAAGCCATCACATTTAACATATGATTTTATTGCATAATGTTTTATCCAAAAAACTTTTTAAAATAATAATATAAATTATACTTTATTTTAAAATTATAATATAAATAAAAGAAATTTCAATCTGTGCTCTAGCATGGGTACTAATCTAGTGTTTTATTATATTATAAATGCAACTGTCATGAATATGATATGATGGTTACGGTACACATAACAAAAGTTAACGGCAACGATAAAAGGCAGGCGTGTGCACTCGTGATGTCTTTCAACAAGAATAAGTGCAGTAACACCTTAATGTTCCTGGTTTGTCTGTTACTCTCTGACCATGACGGCAATCACCATAGCCTCTATACAACCGTGCACACCTAGCGTCACATTTTGTGAATGAACATGTGTTATTTTTATTTTTAGAACGCACGGTACATTCTTTTCCTTCAACTCCTGTTCCTGTAGATATTTCAAACAGAAATCTCAGTTTCTGTATATACAATTTATAAAAGAGAATTAACCAAAATTTACAAAATATATTTGGAGATTAATTTCGAGATCTAAGACAAAACAGTTAATTAGTTTTTGGATCTGACATCAATCTGAAATAAAAATAACTAAACTATAATGGACTTCTATGATGAAATTTAATTCTGAAATCAGTTTTAAATATAATATAGTTTGATTGATATATTACGGAAACATAATGGTATTGCTTAATCAAATTCATTGTAAATGAATTTTATTATATCAAATCTAGATTAAAAAAAAACAAACCTAACACAAGAAGGGACAAGATAAGTAGAACGGTTAACGAGACTTGAGGTGCTTTGTGCATTTTACAAGATATATAAATGAATTGATGTTTTTTTTATAAAAAAGTAGAAAACATAAAGGTATATATATATATATATGTGTGTAAAATTACATGTATTCCATATTTAAACATACCTAAATTTAGCTATTGGATTCCGATTTAAATGGATTGGTTACAAGCAAATCTGAAAAATGTAAAATATATATATATATATATATATAGAGGAGAAAACCGCAAAATAGATTTCTAAATAAAGATATGTTTTTGTGATAGAAAAATGAAGTGATTTAGTTTTAAAATTTAATATAACATATATATCATTTGGTTATGGAATTTAATAGAACTTGAGTTATATGTGTTCATTTCGATTCAGATTTGGTCTTTGTTAATATTTATTTAAGATCTCTTAAATTATAATGATATTCAAATTATGAGAGTTTTGATTTAGTCTTTTTGCATCAGAATGATTTTAGATATAATCCAACAAAATTCATATATGTAGGACTTGTTCGTTTGGTTGCTGCACGCAGATGTGGTTGTGTCAACGTTTTGACCGCCGAATCAAAACAATGTTTATACAGTAGAACTTCTATAAAGTAATACTTGATAAATTAATAATATCTATAAATTAATAAAAATTTTGGGTCCTAAGTTGGAACTAGTGTAATTTTGTACACTATTCGATAAATTAATAAGATAATAATTCTTTAAGAAATCCTATGTAAAAATATGGTCCCATCAATATTATAAATTAATTATCAAATTATATTTAAAAAAAAAAAAAAATATATATATATATATATATCTAAGAAACTCTAGTGAAATATGACTCTATTGTTCTTTGCATATTCTTGAATTTGCCTTTTTATTGGAGCTCATATCTTATCTTTTTCATTGTTGTCTTTTCAAATTGCATCCAAAAATTGTAGAGAGTTCTAAATGCGATAATTGCTTTTTTACGTGTAATTGGTTATAAAATTACCGCAATATCATCTCCGACTTCATTATTACCATGAATGATACTAGTAGCAATTTATTCTAAACACTAAATTTCTAACATGTATCATTTTTACTTAAACTCTAAATTTAGCAATTACGATAGGCAAAATTATAAATTAAGAAACCTTTTTAAAAATATGAATGATAACAAAAGTATTGTAAAATTTTCAAAATGTTCAAAATTACAAAAATTAAAAAAAATTTCATAAATTAATAATTATTAATTTATCGATAAATTAAAACCTCTATAAATTAATAAAATTTTATTGTCTCAACCGTATTAATTTATAGAGGTTTTACTGTAAATATTAGCTGCATGTTGCATGTTTCATGTACATGTGGTAGCCAAATAAACAAAAGTACTTGCGGTTGCCGCAGCCCCAAGTTCCTGAGACGACAAAACGAAGAACCTCGTAGTGTGTATGTTTACTATGAAACTGAAACTAGCTGTGGATCGAGTCAATGAAGGTAGTTATTTATAGTTTCTAAGTTTTGATTAATTAATTTCTAACAAAAATGTTATTTTGTAAGAGTGTAACTACAATTTCAAAAAGTATGTTAGAATGTACATTTCTCTATATTGTCATTTTTAGGGACTGCCTAAAGGTTACGTTTGGTCGTGAGATAAAATACAATTTTGAGATATGGTTAATAAACAGTCATGTGATGGCTGCATCTGACGGCCCACGTGGAAACATCTCTTCACTTTCGTTCCCAATTAGGCTGTCCATATGGAAACATCTTCCATTCTTGTTTATACTGGGGATTGCACAACACTAAATAAATATCGATTTTAGGAGAAAGAGTGAAGTTTGTTCTTTATTAACGATAAGGATGCGAGGTCGTCACTAAAACGAGCCAAGATCGTGCTCGTCAGTTCACAGGAGAACTGACAAGTGAGTCACGACGAGCTCGGAAGCTAACAGGAAATTGTACAGAAAATAACAACAATATTTAGACGCAAAGTATTGCTCTCTGTGTATTGTTCGAGGGTCTGATCCCCTTCTCCAATGAGTACTGTTTCTTTATATAGTGGACTGTAGACCGAGGGTTTTCTAGGGTTTCCATCGTGAATTCCCGAGATTGCCCTTTACAGATTATTAATGTCTTTCATCTGATTTCGTCGGGCCAAAATCACAGAACTTATCTTGTTGGGCCGAGTGGCATATTGGGGCGCAGCCCATGTCCAACAATAGTCCCCCCCTTAGTCCGGAGAGCGGCAGTTCTTCTGCGATCAACGGGCGTGCTTGAAATTCTGTTAATATGCCTGCTCGGCACAGATCGTCTCGGATTGCTTGTGAGATTGCTGATGATCGGCAATCAGCGAGACTCCACAGTTGGAGATCGGCACGGTGCTGATGATGTGGAATCGGACAGGGGTCACCGCAATGACTTGACTTTGAGCGGGTTCGATCGATCTTGCTGGGCGTCGTTGAGGATCCCTGCACGAGAGAGTGATCTAGGTGAGATCAGCAGATTTAATGATTTTAGGGGGATCGAAGATCGGCCGATTGAGATAGGTTTTGAGAGAAAACGAGATGATTTGAGCGGTGGTAATGAGTTGAGCGGTAGTAATGAGCTCGGCGGTGAGCTCGGAGAGATGAGCGAAGGTAATGAGCTCGGCGGTGAGCTCGGCGAGATGAGCGGAGGTAATGAGCTCGGCGAGAGTGAGATTTAGGTCAGCGAAATTGAGATTGAGGTCGCCAACGAGATTGAAGTCGGCGAGTGAATGAGGTCGCCAACGAGAGTGAGTCTGAGGTCGCCATCGAGATTGAGGTTGGCGAGCGAGAGAGTGAGATTGAGGTCGGCGAGTGAGTGAGGTCGCCACCGAGAGTGAGTTTGAGGTCGCCACCGAGAGTGAGATTGAGGTCGGCGCCAAGCTGGAGACTGGAGATCGGCACCAAACTTGAGAATGCAGGTCAGCACGAGGTAGAAGAGTGGATGTCTCCATCGAGAGTAGGACTCCACCGAGAATGAGAGTGGATGTTTCCACCGAGAATAAGAGAGTAGGTCTCCACTGAAAACAAGAGTAGAGATCGCCACCATGAATGAGAGTGGCAAACGCAAGGGAGGCAAACACAAGAGCATCGAACGTGAGTGCTACGAGCGTGAAGGAGTCGAGCGTGAGGGTAGCGAGCACGAGAGCGTGAGTGAGCGGTGAGCATGAGGGTGGCAAGCGCGAGAGAATGAAGGCAGCAAGCTTGAGTGCGGCAAGCGTGAGGTAGGCAAGCGCGAGAACGTCGAACGTGAGGGTAGCGAGCGTGAGAGCGTGAGTGAGCGGCGAGGAGAACGGGATAGACACCGATGAGCTCAGCGTTAGTGAAGTCGGGTTTCCTGCGAGCGAGACGTCAGCTCGGCATGTGGAGATTGGCGCCGAGGTCGACGTGTCGAGAGAATCTGAGATCGACTCGAGAGATCCGCGTGCTGGGTTTACAGATGAAGGCGGCGAGCTAAGTCGAGATGGGTTGAGTGGCGAGCTCGGCGGAAAGCGGCATATCTCCTTTCGTGGGAGTGATGAGGTTGTTTATCGGCAGTTTGCGGTCGCCACGGGTTTAAGAGGAGATGAGCTCGGCATAAGGGAAATAGAGGTCGATGAGGAAGGACTTGGGGTCGCACTGATGAGCTCGGCGGAGGTGAAGTCGGAGGTCGCCGCGCAGAGTTTGTCAGCTCGAGCTCGGCGAAATCGAAGGTGGCTTCCGGTTCCTCTCGGGGTTGGCTCTGGTATCGCGACTGGCTCTCGGGAGGTCGGCATATGTCGAGTGCGGTTCGTCAGATCGGCAAGATCCGATGGTGTTGACGCCGACCACGGGATTTTCAGCGAGTGAAGACTATGGTGGTTCCGATGATGGCGATGCCAATCTGATGATGGGAGGCCGGCCTAAGGCAATATCCGGGAATGTGGTTGATGAAAGAAACGTCAAGGTTGGCCTTGTGAGGATCGAAGGGTGGTGCGACGAGGTCGGCATTGATGAGCTCGGCAATATAAGTGACGAGCTCGGCAATGGTGATGAGGTTGGCATTGACGAGCCTGGAAATGTTGAGATCGGCAATGGGGAGCTTTGCATAGCGATTGCCGATCTTTTCGGGAGACGGTCGATGAGCTGCAGTTCGATGTGCCTTCCAATGCCGATCTGGGGATAGAAGATTGATTGTCTGTGCGCGATGCTTGTGCCGAGCATGGCTTTATGTTATTTTATTTTGAATCTATGCCAAGCATTGCTTACTTTTGTTGGTTTTTATTTTGAACTTGTTTGCTCTTTGATTATGGAATAAAATTGTGTTCTTCCTATCTTTGTTATCGAGTTGTACTTTACGGTGCAAGACGTCTCTTGGCTTATCCTATTATGTGTGTCGAATACCAAATGTTTAGGGTGGTAATGGAGATGAGCTCGTCATACCTTTTAGGTGCGGCCCTGGTGTCCGGCTTACCCTGTGTGTGCCACGAGGTCGGCAGGAAAGTGCATGTGAGAACTTGGCTTATACAAACTTAACCGCCTGCTAGCTGAATGCGATCTGGGTCGGCTTATTTTGTGCGGATTATTTCACCGCTACATCCATGAGGAACGCGTTTTAAATCGTTTCCTTGGCCAGAGGGTCGATGTAAGAGCTGGACATCTCGCTGAGACGGACTCGTTCGAGAGAGCTCGTTTTGGTTTTGAAGTGTTCAAACTTTTGTTTTTTTTTTTTTTTGGTATAGCTGTGCCTTTTGATGGGCTGCCTACGTACCCTTAGAAAGGATCAAGCCATTCGTAGTTCATATTGCGAAGGGAGAGCTCGGTATGACGAGCGTTCTTTTTTTTTTTTCTTTTTTTTTGCCCTAAGGCGCCTTGTTATTCTTCGATTTGGCTGAGTTCAACGACCGGTTATCTTGATGGATGGTTTGACCTTGCGTCTATCTCTTTTTCTACCTCGATGTACTTGTTAGCCCGGTGCAGTGCGTCG
>NC_025701.1:14307512-14307756 GCF_000633955.1 Camelina sativa | reverse complement strand
GGAAATAGAGGTCGATGAGGAAGGACTTGGGGTCGCACTGATGAGCTTGGCGGAGGTGAAGTCGGAGGTCGCCGCGCAGAGTTTGTCAGCTTGAGCTCGGCGAGATCGAAGGTGGCTTCCGGTTCCTCTCGGGGTTGGCTCTGGTATCGCGACTGGCTCTCGGGAGGTCGGCATATGTTGAGTGCGGTTCGTCAGATCGGCAAGATCCGATGGCGTTGACGCCGACCACGGGATTTTCAGCGAG
>NC_025701.1:14306581-14306686 GCF_000633955.1 Camelina sativa | reverse complement strand
AGCAGAGATCACAGTATCGTCTGCAATGGCGAGCTTTGAAACAACCTTCTTGAATCGTTCCATGAACTCTCTGAGCGATTCGTCGTCCTCTTGGTACATCGTCCA
>NC_025701.1:14304276-14305044 GCF_000633955.1 Camelina sativa | reverse complement strand
CGAGGATAGTCTGCATCATATCGTCGAAGTTGTTCCTCTGTCCAGCAAGCAAGAGAGCTGGGAGCGCGGCGTTATCAGTGACAGCTGTAGCCACGGTTTGACGATGCTCGTCAAGTGCGGCAGCAAGAGGTGGGATTGGCCCATCGAGTACGGTATGCATCGGGTCATCGAGTCCGCTCCTTTGTGATGTGGGCAAAGCATTTGGAAGGGCAGAATTGGAATGAGCGGCAGCGTTGGTGAGAGCGGCGCTGGGGAGAGCGGCAACGTTGGTGAGAGTTGCGGCGTTAGTTACCCGCTGGTCGGTGGTAGGTGCAGGTCCGGCGTTTGCAGTTGCGAGAGGCTCGAAGGGTGCATTGGGCGCTGGTGGAGGGATCGTGCTCGGCAAGGAGCGTTCGGTTGAGATCATCGAGGAGGGTAGAGGCGGGACAGTTCGCGTTCTCGTTCGCCCCCATCGCTGCTCCGTTGCTTCGTTGAGATCGTCGCTAGGGTTCGTCATGAATCTTGAAACTTCGAGGAAGTGAGGACCGTCGGTATTTATTCGTCAAAAAGAAGCGCTCTACTCTTGCCCCACGGTAGGCGCTAATTGTTTGTACTGGGGATTGCACAACACTAAATAAATATCGATTTTAGGGGAAAGAGTGAAGTTTGTTCTTTATTAACGATAAGGATGCGAGGTTGTCACTAAAACGAGCCAAGATCGTGCTCGTCAATTCACAGGAGAACTGACAAGTGAGTCACGACGAGCTCGGAAGCTAACAGGAAATTGTA
>NC_025701.1:14302720-14303701 GCF_000633955.1 Camelina sativa | reverse complement strand
TTTTTTTTTTTCCAAATAGATTTAATCTACTCCTAGGAGCAAACCATATTCTCTAGGAAAACGAGCAATGTGATTAAAGAAAACAATGATGAGAAACTGAAGATCCCGAGTTTACCATTCTATACTTTTGAGTTTTGATGGAACATCGATTTCATTATATAAACAGCCAGGAGAGAAACTTATGTCGTCTTCGTATCCCTCCTAGCACTACAATGTATTTTCTGCTATTTAACTTTGGTTTAGGCTCCTTATTAATTCACTGACTGAACCATCATTCATAAGTGTTACTTTTATTTTTACTGTCGTTAGATAAGTTTAATAATTATTTATTTTTTCTTCTGAATCCTGCATACTGTATAACCTTTAGTTTTGCCCATTCTATAAGACACGGACAATGTAACTATTTGGCTCCCAAAATTTCTGACCATAACTAGCACTGCCTTCCACTTTCCAATACTTAATTAAAGTTCAAGTTCTTGTTGCACAAGAAAATATGTTCACGTTCTCTATTGTTTGTTTGATTTGATCATTTGTGTGCATGAGAATTTTAAGGGTTGTCATGAAAGGGTGTACTAATAAATGGTCAAGACGAAGTTATGTATTGTATTATGAATTTGACGAAGTTTCAATAATTACCATTTAGTAGTGATAATTTCACGGATCGAGCCTAGGATACTTTATTTACAGGTCCCATTTCATGACTCATCATCCTTATCTATATCTCTGTCACCTTCCACGTTGCACTTTGCTACTTTCCACACTCTCATCACTCCTTTGCTTTTGTCCTAAGATTAAATTTTATAATCTGTCTAATTTTTTATTTGGAATCTTCACGTCTTATTATATAAAGAAAACAATTTTAATACTACATATATGAAAAAAAAATCAAGATATTTTGATAAGGTGTCTATAAAAGTCATATGCGCACCACCAAAAGTGTTTCACTGTCTACAAAATCATTGAAGAGCAAAAAAAAAAAAA
>NC_025701.1:14300294-14302172 GCF_000633955.1 Camelina sativa | reverse complement strand
AGAAATAGGAGAAGGGAGTAGTAAGGTGATGCATAGGTCGTTGACTATGCCTGCGGCAGTGAGCCCCGGAACTCCGACGACTCCGACCACTCCAACAACGCCACGTAAGGATAACGTGTGGAGGAGCGTCTTTAATCCCGGAAGCAACCTCGCCACTAGAGCCATCGGCTCCAACATCTTCGATAAACCCACGCATCCAAATTCTCCATCCGTCTATGACTGGTAACTACGATTTTTTCATCTTAATTTCATATAGTAAGTATATGATTATAACCTAAGTTTTAGACTACTTGAGAGTTGAGATGTTTTAGTAATTGAGAGGCAAGTTATTTGATCTGCTTTAACTTTTAAGATTTTTTGACTTATGAAACAAAGAATCGGATGATTCGGTTAGGTGGATTCAGTCCCGTTATTGTTTTTTGTTTTTTAACATATTACGGGATATTTTGGTATGTGTCAGCGTTGATAACGAAGCTCAAAGGAAGGAACACGTGGCACTGTGTTTAGTGGGCGCGTGGATTAAATGAAAAAAATAAAATTATTCTGTTTTACCAAATCAATCAGCAACCTTCGTTTTTGTGCATATGGTATAATATTATCAACTCTTACATAACTCGTAACCAAAGCTTTTTAGAGTGGTAATAACATTCATAGCCGGTGACTTAAGTGTTTAAGATTGCTGATCGGAGGGTTCAGTCAGATCAGGAGTCGATGGTTTCACTAACTGATAGCACGTGTGGTTTTTCGCAGGTTGTACAGCGGTGAGTCAAGGAGTCAGCACCGTTAGGGGTTGGTCTGGATGGAGTGTGTGTGACATGCGGGTGAGGTGATGTAAATACGGTGACCAGATCTTCCGCCACGTGTCTGTTTACTTACTTTTTTTAACCTTAAGTTATTTGTTGTACTTTATTAGAGAGTTGGTAGTGAACTTTTTTGTACATAAAACTGTCTTTTGCCTACACAATGCGTGTTAGCTTTCTGTTTTTGGGACTATGTTTGCAAGTTTTTTTTTGAGTTGCGTAGTTGCAAGTGGCGGTTGGATCTTTCACTGTCTCCTTGGATTTTGTCGGTGGTGATGCTGTGCCTCTAATGTAAAATAAATAAGCCTATTTTTGTTACCATTGCCTCGGTTTACGAAGTACCCATTCGCGTTTTCTTTCTCTTATGAATAGAAATATCTAAGATGGTTTAAAGTTTACAAAATTTGCCTCACCGGCGTAACGCTTACTATGAGTGGGAGATTTCGTTGTATCTATAGTGAGCCAAATGATTCTCAGGTTAGCACCTTTTTGAGGTTTCCTTGTCCAAAGATGGTACCATAATTTAAGCCACGTTGTTTGTGGGAACGGTTATTTTGTTCTAACTTCTAACCATAGTCATCTAACAACCAATCAGCTTTTTTTATATATATAACCTACTAAGGCGATGCTAATAACACAATATCAAAAGTCTTTTAACAAAACAGATGGAGTTACAAGTTAAGTTCGAGTGTTCGACCAATAGAGGTCCTTGGTTCTAATAAATACTAGCTATGTAAATTAGAAAGAGTAACGATGTAACATAACACGATGAGTCGATGACCACAATTTAGTTTAATTAGCACTGCAAATCAGTGGTTTATGATTTTGTCCCAATTATAATAAAGTTGTCTTTTGATTTAGTGTTCTCGTTAAGTGGTTTGAGCCATGGTTTGGATCAAATTGAACTATTTGGAGGATATTGAAGATGGATGTGCTTGTTGAAAGCGCTGTTATTTTGTTTGATGATACTGCCAAGGTCCAACGATAGGCATTCCAACGGCTGTTGATGACCAACTCAAAAATAGACACACAGATCATGGCCGTTAGCCATGGATTTTTTTTTTTTTTTTTTTTTTTT
>NC_025701.1:14284743-14300208 GCF_000633955.1 Camelina sativa | reverse complement strand
TTTTTTTTTTTTTTTTTTTTTTTTGGTTATAACTAACATTTTGTTTTAGTAGTAAAGCAAATTTTCAACAATTCACATTAGAATAAGAAAAAATTCCAGTTGATCACAAGATTTATTAAGGACACTTCTCATAAATATCATTAAAATATATTTTTTATTTCGAGAATTTCAATTTTGGTTTTATTTTCCAAAAATACAAAAAATTGAGTTTAAAGTTTTTATGTTCAAAACTAAACACTAAATCTTAAATACTAAACTCTACCCTTAAAAACTAAACTCTATCCCTAAAAACTATACCTTAAATCTAAATTTGTCAATCGAGACCTAGAAAAATAAATTTTACATACTTAAGTTTAATTTATTGTGTTTGTGGTATTTTTTTAAAAAATATTTTGTGGTATTACTAGAAAACAAATTAAAATTTGGTGTTTTGAGGAATTCTTAGTTATTAATCCGTATTTTTTTTTTGTAATTAATATATTGGCAAGGATTTTGAAAAAATAGATAGACCAATATCTGAACAAATTTTGTTTCTTTTCATTTTTATTATCCGACAGCAATTTTTTTTTTTTTTGCATTGAAATTCTAAAACGTTTGACAACAAAAACATTATAAAATAGCTTAAAAACACAAACACAATTAGTTTTTTTATTAAAAATAAAAATAAAATAAACTTTCCTGATCGCAACTGTTTCTGAATTTGCGTGTAGTTTTTTTTTTTAATATTCCATGAGAACTGATGATGGTGCAAATTGTAGCCGCCATTTCCATTGATGAAAAATAATGCTGATAAGCATAGACGAGATGTTGAATTTGAAGTAGGTGCTTGGGTTTTCTTGAAACTAAGACCATAACAACAGTCTGTCACCAAACATGCTTGTCAGAAGCTAGTGGCCAAATATTTTAGATCGTAAGTATCACCATTGGTTGCACTTAAACAAAGTTGCTAAAAACATTAATTTTGAATAAAAGTGAATAAAAGTGAAGTTAACAAACTTCTTAAGAAACTTTCTATTTTTATGGTTCATTTGTAGTATCTAAAATTATGGTCCTTAATTTAAATTTATTATTTTTGAAATTATAATAGTACAATAAATTAAAAAAGTGATAACATAATCCACAACTTCAAGAAGTGTTTGCCTTTTGATCTCTTTCTCTTTGAGGTTTTTGGTTGGCTCCACGGCGAATTCAAACACTACACAGCAAAGAAACAGTTCTTGCTTCTCAGATATTGATGCATCTCTCAACCTTGGCAACACATCAAAAGAAACACAATCAGTGTAATCTCCCTTTGATGATGATCTCTGACTCAAAGCTTCATCACATCCTCCTTGATTATTGTTGTTATCTGCAGTTTGGGATTCACCATTATCCCAAAACTTGGCAGAAGGTTTCTTTGGAAGCTTCCCAAGTATCTGCTTAAACATCTTCGATCTATTTAGTCAACTTCTTCCTCAGATCTGATTCTTTAGCTCTACAAAAGCAAAAAAAAAAAAAAAAAGATCTCAGAAACTCAAAATCCGAATTGAAGAAAGATACTGAACTACTCCTAAGATCAACTCTTGTGAACATAATAATCTTGAGCTTATTATTACTAGATCTCAGAGATTATGAATCATCCATCCAGACAAAGCAAAAAAAGACAAAAAGCAGACAAAACCATGACCCAGAAGCAAATAAAGGTTGTTACTTCATATCATGAATCGTCGTTTCTGGACCGAGAAAGCAAAGATCTAGACTTGATGAATCATGGAAAGAAAAAGAAAAAAAGCAAATTTGGGTTTGACCCAAGTAAATCTAAATAATCGAACTACAAAGACAGAATAAGAAGAAGAAGAAGAAAGAATTTAGCTTTTCATAGCTATTGCTCTGGTTCATCTCATATACACACAACATCAGATTCAAACCTCAATTCTACATTCTACTTTCAGAGTTACAACAACCTAAACCATTTACACACCAAAACTCAAAACTTTTGATTCAAAAGTCATCACATATGCTACAAGCTGAAATCGATATTTGTAACAGAAAGAGGCCTTACCAACGATGGAGCCAAGTGACTGTGAAGAGACTGTGTAGCCTTTTGCCTCACTTCCTCGGTCGTACCAGCGAGACAAGAAGTAACAGCTCCACTTAGCTTCTCCACCATCTCTCCTTCGCCTTCATCCGCATAAGCTTTGCCGTGTTTCATAGCTGCTTCCGAGCTCGGATCCTTAAATCCTCCTAGCCTTCATATATATCTGCCGGATCAAAACAAAGAATAAACACACAATTTCCTATCGACTAAATAATTTTCAATTCCTAATTAGCAATTCTTAATCTTAACCAAATAGATCAAAACAAATAATAAACAAACAATAGAGATATCACTTTCAAAGATCTATTTTTTTCAAATCAAACGTTGATTGACAATAGAGACAAGTGTAGAAATTGGATCATACCTCATTAAGATTAGACTCCTGCTTGGGTTTCCCGAATCGTCCATGGATGTATGACGAGTTTCTTATTCAATCAAGATGAAGCTCTTCCTCAATGATGGAAAGAGAAAAGACAGGGATAAACAAACGCCAAAAACACTGCTTTTTCTTTTTTCTTTCTTCTCCTAAAATTTTATTGAGTGGCTGACACGTGTTAGCTAAGCATCGTTCCTAAAATGTCTAAGCTAAAGATCGATTGTTAGTTAATTAGGATTTTTGATTTCTTTTAAAGCTTTTTCTGCTAACAACTTTTGCTTAAATGCAACCAATGGAGATGCTCTTATGAGGTTATGGAGATGATTGGAAAGGCGGCTTACAGACTAAAGTTACCAGATGACTCAAAAATACATCCAGTATTTCATGTACCTCAGATTAAGAAGGTCTTGGAAGCGCATCATCAGATTATTCCTCTGCCAGATCTTTTTACTGAATCCGAGGAGTTGTCAATTGAACCGAAGGAAGTACTTAACACCCATTACAATGATAAGGCTGTGATGGAGGCATTAGTTTGATCGAAAGGTTTGCCTGATCATGAGAACACTTGGGAGGTGGTCAGAGAATTGTAGAAACAGTTTCCTACAGAACGTTTGAGGACACGTTTCATTTTGAAAGGGGGTATTGATAAGCCTCATCAGGTGTATATAAGAAGAAATTATAAAGGAGGAGTAGCATGTGTGGAGCAGGAGAGGAACTCTTGCAAATAAAATAGTTCATTTGCTTATATACTTTGTAAAAAGAATATTTTTCATTATGTTGTTTGTGAGGAAACAAATATCACATGTGACTATTGGGAGAGACGGTTATTATCTAGTTGGGTCTACAACTTTTAGTTTTTTTTTTTTTTTTTTAAAATACCACAAAATGAGTTTAAAGCTTTTATATTCAAAATTAAATCCTAAATTTTAAACACTAAACCCTACCCCTAAAAATTATTTTGTTATTATGTTATTTATAATAGTTTGTGATTAAAAATTCGGTTTGCTTATATTAAACTTTTTGTATTTTAAAAATGTTTATTGAAAACCTGTCAATAAAACATTTGCATGTAATGAAAAAAATTGTTTAAACTTTTGTCAATTAAACACAATTCTTGTTATAGTTGTGAAGTAAGTAAAAAGATATAACTAACATGTAAATAAATCAACTAAATATAGCTAGTGAAAGTTCTGAAAAACCTCTTTGAAAATAACATTTATTGTTTTTTTTGTGGCTTCCCTTTCTTGTGTGTAATAAGCACCTTCAAACATTGAATATATTTAAATTTCAACTTAGTTTTATTTTTCTAAAGAACGGTGACTAAAAGAAAAATATAACTTTTTAAAATAGATAAGATAATATATCTATATCTTTTATTTTTTTAATTAATTTTTAAAATCTAAGCCGTGTTATATTTTATTCGATTAAATTTTTGATAAAAATTTTAACCTGTGCTGGAAAAGTGTTTTGATTAAAATTTGTGGTTATATAGATTTTATTCGATTATATTTTTAAATCTTAAAATTTTTTTTATGAATTATTTTTGATTCTAAAAGTTTTTTTTTTAATTTTCTACAATTTATTTTGTTTAATGTGTCCCTAATTTTCGTTTTAAATTAATTATATTTATTTAATTAATTTTAATTAAATTTTTTTAATGACAATTGAATGTAAGTTTTACACATTTTAAAGTTAGTTCATATTTTTATTTCCCAATTAATATAGTAGGATAAATTCTATATACTTAAAATTTAATCTACTGTGTTTGTTGTATTTCTGGAAAAAAATTTGTGGTATTTTTAGAAAAAAATCTTAAAATAGGTATTTTTGGAGAAAACATATATTAAAATATGGTATTTTGAGAAATTCATCTTTTATTAATTATCTGTATACTTTGTTTTTTTTATATTAAATATATTGGCAAGGATTTTGAAAAAAAATGGATAGACCAATGTCCCTAAAACGATTGACAAAAAAAATATACTACTAGTATAAAATAGCTTAAAAACACAAACACAATTAGGTTTTTTTATTAAAAATAAAATAAAATTAACTCTCCTGATCGCGTCTCTTTCTGAATTCGCGTTTAATATTGCGTGAGAATTGATGATGGGTGCAAATTGTAGCCGCCATTTCCATGAATCGTGATTAGCTGCTTATCTTCGTTTCCCCCTTTTGTTCCAAAAAAAAAAAAAAATCAAAAACAGATTCAACAAAATCCAAACTTGAAAGCATTTAGGTGTCCGATTGACAAAAAAAAACCCATCTCTTTCCGATCATGGATGTGTCGAAAGTTGTGAGCTTTTCTCGGAACTTCGCCGTCTTGGTCAAAGTCGAAGGACCTGTAAGCAAGCCCCCTTAATCTCTCTCTCTTACCCAGTTCGTATTTTTCAGATTCTATCCATCAAATTTAATCTAATTTTTCATACTTGGTGTCGATGTTAAGGACCCAAAGGGATTGAAGATGAGGAAGCATGCTTTTCATCAATACCAGTTAAGCATAAAGATGAAATCTTTTTTTTTGTTTGTTTTTTTTCATAAGATTCTGTAGTTTTGTTTTCTCTCTTGGGAACTTTTAATGTGACTTGTAATTTTTTTTGTTTGTTTTTGGAAGTTCTGGTAATACATCACTTTCAGCTTCTGGGATCTTGTTTCCAAGACGAAGCTTGAGTGGTGGTGAGGTTGCGGCAAAGCTTATGGCTGAAGCTGGTCAGGACATGGCCCTGGTTTTGACTGTTGCTTCTGTTGTTGAACCATTCTTAACATTAGGCCACAGAACAACTAGCATCTCTCAGGTTTGATATATATATATATATATATATGCTTATGGATGTTACATGTTTTTGCTTGATTGCTACTTCAATCTCTGTGTCTTTTTTCTTTTTTCGGTAAAGGACCCGGTGAAGTTTATTCCAGGTGCTCGGATTGAGATTATGGTGGAGGTATACTGATATTTGAATAGTTTATGTTGAATGTTGAGTTGTTTGGAGTTTTCCGGGTGTGATTTAGATGGTTACTCTTTTCAGGGTCAGCTAAATTCAGAGAAGGAAGCTCCTTTTTGGGTGCCTGCGCAACTCCTTTCGCTGGTATGGGTGAAAGTACTCTTTTTTTTACCTTGCTATTAGTGATTCATTCTTGGTGATTCCCTGTGAGGATATTATGTGTTTTTTTTTTTTTTAACTTTCTTTCATGCATGCATCCAAAAGCAGTTGAGATTGTATGGAAATGTTGTAGTTCCCTCTATTTGTTTTTCTGTTCTGATGCTACTAATATGTTACAAGGTTGATGTTCCTGTATCTTCCGCTGCACTTCAATCGCTTATTGAAGCTTGTTCTGGTTCAAAAGATTCCGGATGGGATGTTGGTTGGTCTTTGGTTTCTGCTGCTAATGGTTCCCAGCCTTCAATCAAAGTAAGTCAAATCGAAACCCCTGGCTCATTTCAAGGGAACCATTCTGATTGTTTGAACTTCTACCTGTAATTGCTTGAGTACATGATTCGTGTTTGCATTTCCCTTCTTTGAATTGAAAATTTCTGGGATTCAGTTTTCTATCATTTTTCCAGATTGGACATTACAGCAAGCCCTTAATGCAACTTGATGAACCACTCGATGCTAAGTTCATGGCCAAGTCTGCCACTCGAATGGCTCTTCTAGGTGTCCCCTTAAGTTTACTGGTAAATATTTCCCTGATTTTCCTCGGATTTGTAGTTCATCCTAATGTTACTGTACCTTGTACTTTATCTCTAACCATAGTTTACTATGCGTCGTGATGCAAATATTTGTGAATCAGGGTCAGCCAAACATGAGCTTTGCTTCATCGAGTAGCAAGGGTGATACACTTGTAGCACTAGGATCTCCATTTGGAATCCTTTCACCTGTTAACTTTTTTAACAGGTAGATAATGGCTACGCTAGCGTTGCTATATTATAATTGATTAGAGGTCGTCAAGTTTTCCATTCTCTTGATAGTGTCAGCATTTAACTCCAGGAGTCTAAACTGGTTTGAAACAGCGTATCAACTGGCTCCATTGCTAATAGCTATCCTTCTGGATCCCTAAACACGTCACTGATGATAGCTGATGTTCGATGTCTCCCTGGTATGTACAATTATCAGTAGTTCTTTTATAGCTCTAACTGTTTCATCTTAAGAGCTAATATTTGTTCCGTTCCGGTTCATTTCTTTCAGGAATGGAAGGGGCTCCGGTGTTTGATACGAATGGGAACTTAATTGGCATTTTGATTAGACCACTAAGGCAAAAGAATAGTGGCGTTGAAATTCAGGTTTGTCAACGCCAACCTCATTTCCTGTATGGTCATTGAAGTTTTATTGTAATGTTTCATGCAAAACTGTAGCCTTCGGTAGCAGCTGGTGGTTCCGTGGGGAGCAATCACAACTGCTTGCAGCCACTTGCTACTTGAGGAACCATCTGAAGAAGGGAAAGCAAAGCAGTGGGGGAGTGAAGTACCAAGTGTTAAACCAGATTCTGATATTCCTGCACAAGTGGCTATTGAGAAGGCGATGGAATCAATTTGTCTTATTACGGTCAATGATGGTGTATGGGCATCCGGAGTTCTTCTAAATGAACATGGTCTCATACTAACAAATGCTCACCTGCTCGAGCCGTGGAGATATGGAAAAGGTGGTGTACATGGTGAAGGGAACGACACTGGTTTAAAACCCTATGTCTTAGGAGCTGAGGGGTTTTCTTCCACGAGAAGTAAATTTTGGGAACAGAAGAGTCAAACATTGCCACGGAAAGCTCCCGCAGATCTTTATTCGTCTGTTGGAGAAAACATCAGGGAATACAAACACAACTTGCTTCAGACTGCGCATGGAGACATACGTGTACGGTTGTGTCACCAAGATTCTTGGACTTGGTTTCCTGCAAACGTGGTCTATATTTGCAAGTCACAGTTAGATGTTGCCTTACTGCAGCTAGAATATGCTCCTGGAAAGCTCCAACCGATTGCTGCCAATTTTTCTTCTCCTCCTTTGGGTACAACGGCACATGTTGTTGGACATGGACTCTTCGGACCAAGATGTGGTAAAGACTTTAATTAATCCTAAAATTACCTTGTTGAATCTGATTTTTGATCAATTCTTGCTTATGTTGTGCTTCCGTAATCTTGCATAGATTTCTTTGCACACCCTGAATCTACATTCTCTTGTGCGTTACATGTGCTAAGTTTCCTTAAATGGAATAAAGAAAAGATCCCCTTTGTTCTTCCGTGATAGTTTGTGTTATCTAACATTTCGTTTTGTTATTAGGGCTTTCTCCGTCCATATGTTCTGGAGTTGTAGCAAAGGTAGTTCATGCAAAGATGAGATTGACGCAATCCATTTCGCAAGAGGTCACAGAGTTCCCCGCTATGCTTGAAACAACAGCTGCTGTGCATCCTGGTGGTAGTGGTGGTGCTGTTCTCAATTCAAGTGGTCATATGGTTGGACTTGTTACCAGGTAAAAGACAATCTTTCTTCTCAAATAAAATTTGATATGAGATGGGTTATTAGAAACGGACAGAACTGATACAGCAATGAAGACTTCTCTAATCAGGAATGGTAGTTGATTGTTTATTGGTTTGCTTACTACAAGATTTTTATTGTAGATGCTATATACTTGTCTCTAAAGTAGTCTCTTGTTCCAAAGATAAAGCGTCCTTTTTTTGTTTTAATATATATTATGCAGCAACGCAAGACATGGAGCCGGGAAAGTTATACCGCATCTCAACTTCAGCATCCCATGCGCAGTCTTGGCACCAATTTTCAAGTTTGCAGAAGGTTTGTCTAATCTTGTTGGTTTATTTTGCTTATGGAAGGAGAATGGAAAGTATGTACTTGTATCAAAAAGTGTTTGTTTATTGTTGTTCCATCTTAAAACAGATATGCAAAACATGGAGCTCCTTCAAACACTTGATCAACCAAACGAAGAACTCTCATCCGTTTGGGCTTTGATGCCATCACTATCACCCAAGACTGAGCAGTCTCTTCCCAGTCTGCCTAAGTTACTCAAAGATGGTAATAACAAACAAAAGAAAGGATCTCAGTTTGCAAAGTTCATTGCAGAGACCCAAGACATGTTTGTAAAGCCGGCCAAGCTTTCCCGCGACGTTATCCCTAGCAAGTTATGACAAGATTGGCTTCTTTGCAGAGTCTGTGCCTTCATTTCCCCCTTTTGTTGGAGTGACAACTTTAACTTTTGTATAGACAGATATTACAATGTGTTGCTACTGTTTCTGGATTCATCCGCTTGTAAAATATGTAAAAATATGGTCGCAACTGTTTTATCAGTCTTCAAACTGTGATTCTGCTTCTGCTCCTCATATGTTATTAGCATAATAATATACTACATATGAGCTTGTGTGCGTCGTCTAGAAAATTGCATGTAGTATGTAGATTATCGATAACAATCTGGAGGAGGAACATGAAAAAAGATATTACTAGAAAATTGCATATATTCTCTTTCCAGAACTACATATCCCATCATGTTTGTTTCTGTGAAACATACCATCTCTTTGATAAACAAATAATCATCTCTAAGACCACAATTTCCCCACTCCATCTCGTGGTTGCAAGCCCTACCCAACACAAAGAGGCGGTACCATATCCAACCTTGATTCAGCCACTAATAATGAACTATATCCACAAACTTTCCACTAAACACACCTTGCTTTCACAAGGCTAAATTGCGTATATCTTTTGTGGTCTCAAAGTTGTCAGAATTCATGCATCAACATTGATTAGCTGGCCATGAAGTGAATCCTTCCGCACAATTAATGTAGTTGTCTTCTTTGCTCGTGATAGCATAGTATCCTTTTATGTGTTCTCCAATTCTCATATTTGAATGGAAACAAAGATGAGTATATAGTATATACATCCGTTGGAGTTTATGTGGTGTGTCGGTAAAAATCATATGTAGACTGAATTTAAGAAAGAAAAATATGTTGACTGAATTTAATGGGTAATTAACCAAACTGAGCCAGGGGCAAATGTCAGTAAACCGAACCAGCCTTAACCAAGGATTATATCTCTAATAGATCTTAATTTAACGTTGATACTAAGGTCTTTTAACACAGAACTTCATATATCATACAAGGTACCGATCTTCAACATAAGCAGAGTATTGATTGATCAATTACTATCACTACATTCTACATATGAACTAATTTAATGGGTCATCTCTCTCTAGACTTCTACTATCTCTCCTTGACATTAACATCAATGATATATTGTGACAACACTAAATACCACATACCTTCTCTTTTGATAAATAGAACCACATGACTTTGTCAATTTAAACCCAGATTTTTGGAACAAGTTATATGTTAAATTTTAGAAAGAAAAAGACGATTATTTCTCTCTCTAACAGTGAGTTCGCCCTAGCCGCCGAGTAACTCGAATTCTGATATTCGTTTACCCTCTCCGGTAGCCGGCACTCCTCGCTGGTGCCGTGAGAGGGTCCCTTTCTCTTTGCTTAGTTTTTGGTGTCTTTGTCTCCGACTTTGTTCGATCTGGTTTGGTTTGGTGTAGAAGTAGGCTTCTTGGCTTGGTAAGTAGATCTCTTGGTCTGGCTTCTTCGTTGATCTGCTAGATTGCTAGTCGGCTTAGTTTGTTTTTAATTTAGGGTTCTTTTAAGCAGAAACTTGGCCTTCGATTGGGGAATCTTCTGGTTTGTTTGGTGTTTAGAGCTTGGTTGTTGAAGAGGCGGATGGAGCTGTCAATTCTTTTGGGCTTTGTGGTTGCAAAGAAGAAGTTAGTACTTTCCGGATCGGGTAGATCCACGGTGCGACTCGAAGACTAATTTTCCTTCTTTGTTTGATCCCTCCCTAGTGTTGACGCTGCTCATTTGTATCTCATCGTCTGAAGCCGTCAATTTTGTTTGTTTGGTTGTGATTGTGTTACCCGCCCAGCCTTTGTCGTTCCTTTCACCCTTGGTCTGCTCACCTTCCTTTGATTCCCATTTGGTTCTTTCCCTTTTTAAGCTTGGGCTCTGTTTTGTTGGGAAGATATGCTAGTCTTCTAAGTTGGCAGTTGTTGGTTCTTCTCATGTTTTGTTGTTCGTTTGTTGTTGATAGCTTCTTGTCTTTTCCTTGTTCTCATTTGAGTTTGAGTGTGCAAGTGGTTAGGCTTCGCTCCTTGTCTCTGCTTTGCAGATCTGGTTAGATCTGATTGCGTTTTGGAAGGCTTCTATCTAGACGGTAAAGGACGCTGCAGTCGTCGTCGTCGTATCCGGAAGCGTGTTCATGTCTTCGCTTGTCGGGTTATGAAGGCTTGGTTCTGGTTCTGAGAGATCAGCTCTCAAAAGGATAGGAAGTGGCTGATGTTATTGTTGGATTGGCCGTGGCATCCTTGATAAATCTCTTCTGCAGGACTTCAGAGAAGAATTCCTCTTGCTGATTAAGACTAGTATGTTTAGTAAGGTTTAAGCCTAGTTGCCTTTGCTTATGGTTTAAGGGTTTGTCCTCTCTCGTTTTAGGTTTCAGTTTTTAGCTTTGTTTTATGTATTTTGTGTTCATGTTTAGACTTCGGGGAATTCTCTTTTTTTCGCCGGCTTAGACTCTGGTGACATTATGTTGTCTGCCGGCTTTGTATCTCACCCTCGTACCAAAACGTTCATTAATAAAATTTGAGATGACAAAAAAAAAATAAAAAACCCAGCTTTTCATTAAAAGATAAAACATACTATTACTACAGTTGGTTATAATTACTTCATTAGAGATTAAGTAGAATCTATCTATCAACTTGTTACTATTTAGATATTGAAGTTGAAAAATAGCCATACTAATATGTTGCTTTTTACAAGTATATCCATTTATGCATTTTGCTTTTTAAAAAGATATTGCGTTGTTTGAATATACATTTTTGGGAACTTTGTGTTTTTTGAAACTACATACAAAAAAAAGTTTCCTCCCTTTTTAAAATTAAAAAAAGAAAGATAATGTTCTCCTATGTTTATTTTATAACCATCTAAAACTATGAACAATAAATGTATAACATCATTCCTTTGTTTGTCCTGTATTCGCAAGTTCTTGGACAGAAACAAAACGAAACATTCTTTTTCTTATTTTTGGTATAATAACTGAATATGCTTACTTTAATATTTTGATTGTGATGCAAAAGAATCGAAATCAACTGCCAATCAAACTATGCGAGAACACTGTCGAAGAAAACAACAAAATAATGAAAAGAAGGAAAAAAAAAAACATTAACCTTCTTTGGCAAAAAGCAAGTATTCCAAGAAAAAGAGCAATCTCGAGAAGACAAAGTAACATTGAAATTCGAGAAAATAGAACGAAATTTAGGGGAATTACAAAATAAATTAATTATCTGACAAAAATCTCCGTTTCAAAATATAAAATGTTTTTGAGAAGTTTGTTGTTTCATAATATAAGATGTTTTCAAATTTCAATACAACTTTTATATTAGTTTAGTATTTTATATTATGCAGTATTGTTTCTGATTGGTTGAACTTGTTAAAAGTAAAGTCTTCTTAATATGCGTGCTTTGCTTAAAACATCCTATATTTTGAAACGGAAGGAGTACTGTAGTAATACACTAAATAAAGACGAGAATTTTTGTTTTTTTTTTTTGCTGTAATTAAAAGAGAATGGAACTTTAGGGAAGAATGAGAAAATCCCTTGGAGTTATACAAAAATTCGTTAGTTTCCCTATGCTAATGCTTTTGCTTTTCTTTTTCCCAATCTGCCTCCCACATGCATCATCGTTAATATATATTGACAGTTTGACACATACGTAGTACGTGCATACACACACCCATATATGCATTAAAAGTATTTGCGTATATCCTCATTTAATTTTGATAAAGCGTATACTCTTTTGAAAATGAGTAATGACTTTTTCTAATAAGTTATTTGGTGAATGGATTTTGTTTTGTGGTTATGTTGTGAGAAATTATTACCAAGAAAGAGAGGACGATGACTAGGAAGAAGAGATATAAATAAAAAAAGAAAGATATGAGGATTTCATGTACATATGTAAAAATCGAGCTAGTCGAGAGAGTGAAAGAGCGAGGGTTTTTTGCGGCTCATGCAAAAACTAGTTGTTGATTGACATAGTATTATTGCAAACAGAAGTTTTTCTGTATGTGTACATTTATTTTCTATAACCATACCAATTGGATGAGATTTTTTTTTCAATCCTCTCATATCAGTACAAGAATATGCAAACCTAGTAGCTATAACCATATCGGAAATAATCGATACGGCTGATCGCAGCACCATTTATGTACAAAAAAATATGTTACATAAACCGAAATTTGAACCATTTAAAAAATAAATATTTGGTTTTACATTGAAAACTATATCAACCAGTGATATACATCCTGAATGTATAATTATTAATGCTGACCTTTCTTTTTAATTCACTTACAACGCTAATCTTTGGCTAAATGATTCTCTGATTCATGGTTATCTCATGATATATCCACTAAAATATTGAAAAATTTGCAATAGTATATATAGTTTAAACGCAAATGTAAACATGTAGCAAGATGTGATATGTTTTAGTTTCGATACATAGTCCTAAGATCTAATTCTCTTATTTTATTAAAAAGTAATGAAAAGCAAAGATAATGTAAGGAAAGAGACGAGGGAGAATAAAGTAAAGATTGGAAATGTGAACCCATTAGGGGTTGGCAGTGAGTGAGATGGAACATCACATGCACTTATGCTCTATTTTGTCCCTTTCCTCTTGGAGCTTTCACTTCTCGATAACCTTCTTCTCATTTGTTTTTCTTGCAACTCTAATCTAACCCCATTTCTTATTTTAATTCTTAAAGATTCTGATTGTTTTGTTTCTATTCATGACTTAGCTAGTAATAATATATGATGTGATAATTTGATCTACCATGCATATACAGTCTCAAATACAATTAGACAATAGTGGCTATTTCGGAATATAAGGCATGACTTTTCCAAGACCGTCGTAGTCACCCAAACGTGATTTGATTTTGTGACGTCAATCAATATGAAGTAACTTTGATCAATACTATAACCACTGATATTTCAAACTACCTAAGATTTATTTCAAATGCACGTTAATTCTCTAATATGGGGTATTATATTGTTCATTGCTATCATTCTTGGGTGTATATATTGATTAAACATTCTCCAACTTGCTAAAAATATTGTAAGAAATCTCTTGAATTATTACTAACATCTTAAAAGGTGCAACTATTATTATTATTGTAGGGGGAGGCGTACGATATAATAATTCAAACCGACGCGTATAAACTATAGTGAGCTTGTATAATAAAATAGATATGTGTATATTATATGTTTTATTGGAATGTATATATGCTAAAATAAAGAGATGGAAGTGGGATTGATAGGGTGATGTGGGTCTAGGGATTCACTCCAATTCCACGATATGCAAAAGAATGTCACTTATCGTGATGAGTGAAGTTCCTCGATCCCTCTGAAAGATTCACCTGTTACATTCTCCTTTATTGTCTCTATCTTTTTCTTACTATTACATTTTCAATATATATTAATTTAATCTAAGTTATTCGATTAGGGGGGATCTAGGTTCAGTTTAAGATACGATTACAGAGATGTCAATATTAACCCGCCTTGTTATAATGTAATACCAGGGCTAGTACTAAAGACAAAAAAGTTTCCGTAGATAATGAAAAAATATTGTTGCAAAAAGATACATTTTTAAGGTTTTCTATGCATTTTTAATAAGTAATTAATGATACATTGTAAACTTCAACAAATTTAACATAATACTATTGGTTCAAGTTATGAAAAATTGTTAATCACAAAAAAATATTACATTTAAAATCAGTTTTTAATATGTGTGAAAATTCTAAAAATTGAATTAATAAGGAACAGAGGGAGTATTTACTTGCTTTGATTCGCACAAGCATTTACAATTAGTATCTATTTTATTTTTCATCATTTTAAAATCAAATAAATGGAGAACAGAACCAAAACATCAACTAGCTAGGTTATGTTTAAAATAATTACTAATATTTCATCAGACTTGTTTTGGTACCCCAAATTGATTAATAGTGATGTTTGGGAAACTAGTTAATTTTCTGATGAGTATCAGTATTTTCGTAGTTCAGTTGATATAAACCCATTGAGATCACTATCTTTTCGAATTCAAGAAACAATGAGTTTTTTTGTGTGTGTGGAAATTAGTTCTTAATTTGTGCTTTTTAAATTAGCGTAGAACAAACAAAGAGGATAGAATTTTATCAAAGTTGTCACTGGATTATTTGAGAAAATGATATTCTTTAGACAGACTAATCATATCTATCTATCGATGATTCATTGAGTTCTTTGGGGCTTATTCATTGAGTTCTTTGGGGATTATTTGAGAAAATGATATTCTTTAGACAGACTAATTATTTTTACGACTTTAGGCCTATTTTCTGCAGCAATACAATGTTAACTTTATTATATTCACGACCAAAAAGTGTGAAAGAGAATTAGCTCAAAACATATTAACATTAGTGATATGACTTTTACAATTACCGTGAGAAAACATAACTTAGAGTCTTCCACTAACTTCGATATATTTGAAAATAATTTATTATCAGATAACACATTTTGAACCTTTTATCATCAAGTTTTTTTCTTTGTTAAGAATAGAAATATTTTATTAGAAATGATAGTGGTTTAGGGTTTTAATTTCGGATTATAGATAAAAGAATATGTTACAAAGATACAAGCTGGAATAAAGAGAAGATGATGAGTGGGTATTCATCACCAATTTATGAAGGTTTCTAAAATTTTTGTGTTGTTTTACTAATTGAGAGTCATATATAGTATATTTGTTCCTATACAATTTCTGAAGTTTAAGGGCAATGCACTCCGGCAACCAGGCCATGACAAGTTGGAGATATACAGTGGAGACCATAAGATACGTAAAGACAACATTATAATTGCGGGTAAAATTAAGGGATATTACTTCTTTATTAACAAAAGGTTTAACAATTTATTTTTGATATATATTTTTCAATTGATTGTGTATTTTATTACACGGTT
>NC_025701.1:14251134-14282992 GCF_000633955.1 Camelina sativa | reverse complement strand
GCTTGGATCAGAGAGATCTAATCATGAGAAAAGTTGATTTTTGCACCATAAAGCTCCCTCGGATCCTCTTCATCTCACCATCTCAATCATCTCTTCCTTCGCGTTGTTCAAGAAAAACAAAAGAGGTTCAAGATTGGCTCAAGGTTTACTATGGTCTACTGTTAAATCTACTCGAGGTAAATTATATGTGTATGTACATAATATGGTCCTGACTTTGATCGTTTTTTTTTTCCTTTTCGTTTATGTAATTCTAAGGTCCACCACATGGGTTGGTGTTTCTTTTCATTGGGATTAGGAGGGTATATTTGGCTTAATTTGGGTTTCTCATGGGGTCCGAGAACTCTCAATAGTTTTCAAGTTATATATCTTGTTTTTGTTTCACATTTCTTTTTGTGTGACTTTCATTGGGTATACAAACAGATGGAGGGGTGTGGTTTTGTGTTGTTATAACTTTGGTTATTCATGTATGAGTTATGTTCTTACGGTGCTTTTCGATACATGCATGTCCTTGTACATATTTATAATCACGGTAGATAGAACAACGAAGGAAATGTGGATGACTTGAATTGGCTGAAATGAAAATGTCCTTTAGCTAATGTCAAATGGGAGATTCCCTAAATACGTTAAAGTTATTAGAAGCGACGTCAATGAATAAAATGAATCGAGACATATGTAGAATATTTTTATTTTGTACGTGTATATACTTAGACCGACAAAGCGAACAAACCTGGTTAGATATTTAATATGACATATATTGCTCATAATTATGTCATATTGATGATCTTGTTCTTTAGCATGTTGGCTATAACTCAAGGTTTCACATAAGCGAGCTATATACATGAACGAAAGTTCTGGTCCAGACTTGGAGTGTAGTGTGGTGTCTTTGTAAAGTGGGCACGAGTTCGTTACAAGTTTCTTTATGTCATTTTCTCTGTAATGATTCTTTCCGTGCAAGAGTTGGAGATTTTTTTATTCGTCAAACATTTGAGTCGGTATCCTTTGGACACATCAATTTTGTGCGGATGATTTACGGATTTAATTTCAAATAGCACATATTCTCAAAGTGTCCCGACTCGCAGATCTTCCTATAATTGTTATGGATAGAGCGTAATAAGCAGTTCCACCACGTATGCGTCGAAACTCATCGAGAGCATCAGACGTTCATGCATTTTGATTTTTATCCGATTATGTGTATATATTTTTTGGCTGACCTAGCCTTTGGTTTTACAACATGTTTCAACTGTCTATCTATTTGTTAATTTCTTGTAATCCCTAACTTTTCTCTATTATATACTGTTTTTTCCGATATATGCATGATCAAGAGCCGTTACAACAAGATGTTCTATCTTGAATGACCGGTAAACCAAACTGTTTCGGTATGCATCTGGCTAACAAATTACGATGCAACTCGATCCTTGAACCAACATTTTCTAGTCGCACATGATATAAAGCATATCAGCCGTCATATAAGTTTTAAAGATTAAGCTTGAAATCACATTAACACATACCAAATATAAACCATGCGGGCTTACAAGTACGCATGTACTTATAAATTATAATCTAACTACGCACCTACTGATACATATAGTTATTACAATCCTACAAAAGGGTTTTGCATTTGACTTTTATTTTCATGTGCCCCAATCTCATCTGTCTTGTACATGTATTACATCATACTCTCTCTCTCTGTCTTTAATAAATTGATGTTTTGACCATTTCATATATATTAAAAAAGGTTAAAATTTTATTGATGAATTAATTTTTAATTAATTTTTGGTAAAACGAAAAAATAGAAACCTTAGATAACATGTCATGTGGAGAAAAACATAAAATAAAAGTTCACTTTAATTTTTTTAATATAGAACATCAGTCTTCTAGGAACAAGACAAAATTCTAAAACATCAATCTATTAGAGACAGAGAAAGTATGTACAATCTCCAAAGTCTTGAGTGAAATATATATTTAAATCTAAATACTTGAAACTGTGATTTTCTTTTTTGATAACCATATAATTATAAAACCATGTAATTACAAAAATATTTTTTTTAACACATGTCTATATTCAACCAACTAATCAAAATGTAGTTTGGTTCGGATACCAATTTGAATCCCGATTTTGGTGGTTGGAGTTAGAATGTCATAAAGGTGGATAGAGAAGGCCGCAGTAAGTTCTTCCGACCAAGTGGCAGAGTCTTGAGGTACAAATCCAACGGTTGGGATTCAGCGGCTGATCGCGATTCATCACTCGCAGTTCTCCTAACAGCTATCCATTTTAGTTCACCAATCCATTATTGACTTGTGATTTTTGGACCCTTTTTTTTTACTTGGGTTGATCAAAATCTATGATCATTTTTTCTTTACCGTCTTTTCTTTTTTTTTTGGACATCAAATTTCTATGTTTGCTTTTTTTCAATGAATGGTGATAAATCCCATATAACCTTTAGGGAATAAAGCTTAAAAATACTCCATCTATTTTTAATTTGCAAGTTTAATAGTATAGAGAAATTGTAACACCCGCGAACTAGATAGTATGTTTTGGGGTAAGTGTCGATTGACACCAACAAATTCCGGTTCGACTGGGTTGCTTTAAATTGTCGATTTGGTCTGGTTTGGTTCAAGTGAAATCCTTAACCGACATATTTGAGGGGGAAGTCGACATTGGGAGAAGGAAAAACCTATTTTTGTCGCCTTCTTAGCGTTCCCAGAGAGTGGGAAGGAGAATAAGAGAGTGTTCTTGAGAGTTTTTGGAGTTTCTTGGTTGGTTTTGTGAGATCTGTTGCTATGGAGGGGAGAACTGCTGCTAGGATCGAAGGAGAAACTTCCTAAGGTGTTGGATTCGTCGTTTCTGGGTCAGAACTTTCTGAAAAAGAGGTGAGTGTATGACCATGGTTGATCTAAGCCTGAGAAATCTCCTTTGTTTTGGTTGTTTTATGTTGTTTGTGGGGTTTTACTTGCTTGTTTTGGTTGCTTCATGGTTCCTATAGTTTATTGTGGCTTTGGGTCGAGTTTTGGACTGATTGGAGATGGATAGAAGCGGAGATTTGACTTTCGGCTTTGAGTAGAACGTGTCTGCGGAGTCGGTGTCGATCGACACCAGGTGTGTCTGCGGAGACCGTTGGACAACCATGGGATGCTACAGTGGGAACCGCACCAGGGTGGTCCGGCCGAGGGACGGAAGCTGCAGCTTCCCGACCAATCCTCCCAGGACACGAC
Organism: Camelina sativa; assembly: GCF_000633955.1. Classification (NCBI taxonomy): domain Eukaryota; kingdom Viridiplantae; phylum Streptophyta; class Magnoliopsida; order Brassicales; family Brassicaceae; genus Camelina; species Camelina sativa. The sequence continues at coordinate 14,279,779 of NC_025701.1, read as the reverse complement.
TCCGCCCACGGCCGAGGTTTCGCTTAGGCTTTGCAACCCTCGCGTCCTGGCGCGTTGTTTTGGCCCGGACAAGGCCAAGTAACAAATACAACTTGTCATTTTCCCCCAAAAACCGATTATATTACTTATAGTAAATTAATACATTGAAAATAAGTTACCAAAACAATATACATAATAGTCGGAATCTTTCATAGGAATACATAGTTGGAAAATATAGGATTTTACAAAAACACTTAAAAATCCTTGTCCGGCACCCTAATGTTTGCTCAAGCTATAGACTCATCCTAGGCTTCCTGCAAGACAAAATATTATCATGAGTAATCTAAGATTATTCAATGAGCTGGATACATTTTTTCCTAGATATGCATTCTACTTTCCCCGCCCGACTATCCCAACAAGCAAGGAAACAAAGCAAGCAACATAGCAGCACAAGCAGAAACATAGCGGAAGCAGAAACAAACAACAAGCAAAGCAATGAAGGTTAGATCAATCAAGATTGGACTCGATAAACCTAGACACTTCAATCCTACGTGACGATCATAGACGACTAGAATAATCAAGATGACTCGACTACTCTAGATATAGTGACCCTCACTACGAAATAAAATTTCCCTGAAGAATTGCCCCGGAAGGGTATCAAAAAGGAAGAAGTTCCGGGAGACGAGAAGAAACCCACTAAAAATAATATTTTATTAAGCAGAGTTAGTGGAGTGGAGGAAAGATAATTAAATGTTCATAGTGGAGGAACCACTAGGGAATTATTTAATTAGTGGAGAGATAGTGGAGAGGAATATTCCCTCCCACTCGGTTTTTGTCACTTGAAGAAGTGGAGGATTATTTTAATCACTCGAGAGTGTGAGTGGAAAAGAATATTCCTAGATGCCATCGAAAGAGTGTGAGTGGAGGAGAATATTCTTGATTCTTTGGAGGAATTAGTGAGTGGAGAGGCATATTCTTTGATGTCATGCAACTTGGATTAATGTCAGTATGACACATCGCCCCCTGAGGTGTCATCACCACACGCCTAAGAAGGAGAAGGCGACACCTCACCTCTTTTGCATGTCTCCGCAACTTCATTCAAGACTCTATAAATAGCCTCATTATATCTCATTTGAAGAAGAGATAAGAGAGGAGTGCCAAGGGCTGGCGAGAGTGGGAGAGAAGAGAAGAGAGCGAAGCTCTGGAGAATTGTTGTGAGGAATTTTCGCCGATCAGTGGTTGCATCTGTGAAGTGAAGATCGAAGCTAGTGGGAGATTCAGCGGATTCTCTTGGGTTCGTCGAAAATCAGTGAGTTTCAGGGAGCATAGATCTGAACTAGATTGGAGTGGCAAATCAATCTAGTGTCAGTTTGGATGTGCATATAGTTGCATTTCTGCTTGATTTTCTTGGGTAAATTTCTTGAGTTTTGCATGCACATTCAGGGAGCATAGATCTGAACTAGATTGGAGTGACGAATCAATCTAGTGTCAGTTTGCATGTGTATATAGTTGCATTTCTGCTTGATTGTCTTGGATGAATTTCTTGAGTTTTGCATGCACTTGAGTTGGTTGCTCAATGTGAAATGTACTCCATGGTAGATCTTATGCATGATTGCGGATCTGCATTGACGATCTATTGCATGTGAGGTTAAGTGGTGGTATTTAGTGTTTTATAAGTTCTTTAAGGCTTATAAACTTGAATACCCACTTTTGGTGAGAACTTGGGGTGTTATAAGTTCTATAAGGCTTATGAACACAAGTACCGATAAGGATATGGAAGGTCTTAGTGTGTGGCGAGTGACAGGGGGGTCCAGCGGCCATAAGCACACTAAGACAGAGATGTATCTGACCTTCGCCCAGTTGGTTACGACATGCAGCAAACAAGGGTGTTGTGTTGCATGTCGAATGCTCGGAGAGACTTGGTTAGCTACCATGGCCGGAGCTCTACACGACGGTGTAGTTTATGTGAAAGTTCGATTGCATGTCTAGGGAGGATGCAATGCGGCAAAAATGGGTGTTTGGCGAGAGGCAGTACATCTGGGCCCTAGTAAACTTGTTTTAAAATATCTCTTTTTATTCAAGTTTGCATGTTGTAGATTGCTTGCATTTTGTTGCTTTTTAGCTTTTGCATGCATTCTTTGCTTGATTGATTGTTGTGTGTGATTGCTTGTTGTGTGTTGCATGATTGATTCCTTGTGATTTGGGGTTGGGATGGGAATCTAATCTTCTGCAGGGACCCCTGAAACTCACTAAGTAATCTTAGATTACTTATGATAGTGTTTGTCCTGCAGGCAACCAGTAGAGGGTGTTAGAGGGCGTGTTGGACGATAGGAGCTCAAAAAGTAGATTTTGTGCCTTTGTGTAAAGAAAAAGTATGTTATATTTTATAAGCAAAATCTGTATAATTTTTTTGGCAATATGCCTGGCCATAAACGCTATAAATATTTTGTTAAGTCTTGTGAAATATTTTATTTAATAAAGTATCGGTTTAATATTCGAATACGAGTAACGGCTCATAGATCATTGTCCGAGACTGTGCAACACTTGGGCATCACAAAGGTATAAACTAAGTGGTGTCTAAAGTGGTGGAAACCTCACCGATGAGCCGGTCTGGGCCATAAAAGGGTTTAGAACCTAGGCTGGGTCGTTGGTGATCGTTTCCTAGTGATGTCTCAGGGCCGTTTTGGGTATTTCCAGCCTTAGGACGGTTCGGGACGTTACACTAGACTCTTTCACCTATGGGTCCTCGATAATCTGTTTTGTTCCATACAACTTCTCATGCTGAAACCACAAAGGTAACCAGCATGAGCCATCACGAAAGCCACATCGTTATGCAGCGGTCGGTCTAGTATCGAGCTAGACGCCAAGTTGTCCCTTAGTGCAAGTATCCATAAGGAGAAATTTGACGAGACATCATTTCTACACTTGGAACAGAAGATCGACCACTCTATTATAGCTAGGACCCATGAAAAATTAATTCAAGAGGCTAGGTAAAATAAGTACTCAAATTCAAAGGGTTAGTACAAACGCTAAGAATTTAGTACTATAAACCACAAGCAATTCAAGCAAGAAATCAACCAAAACAAGCAAGAATTCAATCAACAATCAACAAGCAACAAGAATAAAAATTAAAGCAACTTAGATTGTTCTATATGCATGCAACCATCCTATCCGATTTTTATGCAAGAAAATATTGCAGTTAAAAATCTATCAATTTAATCATGCATGCAAGTCCATGGTCCGGTTTTTAAGCAAGCCAAATTGCTAAAAATGCATCAAGTAAACATAATTTCATCATGTAAACATGAGGTCATATCTCTTCAATTCTCAACATGCATGGTGATCCTAGCATAAATTCTATGTGTTCAACATGAATCTAGCATGAATCCTACCAATTTAATCATGCAACATCTTAAACTGATTCTCATGAATCCTGGTCTAAATGCAGCAAGCAATAAGTATGTACATGAACCCTAGAGTTCATGCAGCACCCCAAGCAAACTACCACAGACTCACAGTGATTCAGCAGAGGATTGATTTGGTTGGAATTCACAACACCGCGGATCAGACAGCGTTCTTTAGCCTCCAGACAGCGTCCCTTCAACGTCCAGAGCTCCGACCTCTTCTTCTTAGAGGAAACGAACACTTAGAGAATTTTTGTGTTTCTTTGAGCAGAGAATGACGAAAAAGAAGGCTGGAAGGCTCATATTTATAGCCGTGCATGCCTCCTTCTTTCCCTTGGAATCGTTGGACAAATGGCGAGAATTTGTTAACACTTGGCGCTGTATGCGCTGCATGGCGCGCATGCGTTTCAATCGCCAGACACTTAGCGCTGCATGTGATGCATGGCGTGCGTGCATTGCACTCACTGCACAAGTGTCGCGCATATTCAACAAGTGGCGAATCTTGTGACAAGTGGTGTTTTTGCTTCAACAAATGGTATCTCTCATTACAAATGGCAAACTTCTTCTCCCAAGTGTCTCATTTCTTTCTCTCTATATAAATATTTGGAATTGACGATTCCAAAGAAGAATCTTTGATTTTTCTCTAAGTCTATTTCTTCTTTAGTCTGTCCGGCGTACGTCCTGCATACGTACCATGTCCATCCTGCGTCCGTACCATGTACGTCCCGCGTCTATTCTGTCTGTACCATCTTTGTTCTGCGTACGTCTCGCATCCTTACCATTACCATCCCGTGTATGTCCCATTCGTACCATATCCGTCCCGCGTCCATAATTTCACGTGGAAATGCAGGTTTCGATCGAAACCTTGGCTCATTTGGTTTTGACTTGGCTATTCTTCTTCTTCTAACTTTTGACCATCGACCATTCTCCGACCTACTGATTCTTTGGACTTCTTTCAATCGTTCCTCTTATTTTTCTCTTCTCCTTCTTTCTGAGTTATTTCCGGGTCTTTTTCTTCAAAATATTATTTTGGGTTTTTACCCTTAGTGAGGGTCACCACAAGGTGGGTATCAGTCAACACCAAGGAGGTGTGTCGATCGACACTGAGAGGCAGTGTCGGTCGACACCCACTTGTCTGACACTTGTTTCTCTAGTTTGTTGTGTTGTTTGTGTTGCTTAACATTGGAATCTCAGTTGCTTGTGTGTATAGCCCAGAAGATGGGAGGATTGTCTCACTAAGTATTTATGATAATACTCATGCATCTTAATTTGTGTTTGTGGTTCAGGTAAAGGCAAAGTGTTATCGTGGAATCAAGACGATGAGGAGGAGAATATTCTAGAGGCTTGATTGATTATGGTCTAGCTATTGTTAGGTTGCTAGAGTGGAGTCGATAGAACATTGTTGGATGTTGGAATTGATTATTGACTTTGTTGGTTTATTGGTTTGTTCATTATTGGATTCTTTATTGGTTTAATGGTATTGCTTGGTTATCCGTTGTTGTTGATTAATGCTAGGTTGTTAGTGGACATGAAAACAATAGAGATTATGATATATTTAAAAAAAAATGGAAAGGGTTGTTTCAGAAATCGCCTACTTATTACAACGGAAGCACATTTGCTAATATTTATATTTATAAGATTTAAATAATAAATTCTTACTATTTCAATAAATACCACAACTTAAAGTTATAATTTGTAACATTATAAATGTATATACGTTATTTTCTTACAAATCGGTGCACATCTTAACAAATCTCTAAATAAATCATTTCCTTATACATAATCATCTAAACAACTCTCTTACTCTCTTATTTTTTCAAACAAATTTAACAAGGTAAACAATAGATTAAATAATTATATTTTTGGTGTAAAGTATGTATAACTGTAAAATCATTTACACTTCTAATGTAAAACATTTTAATAAGAAGATCATAACAAGTAAAGAGAGCCACATTCTCCTATCTATATATAACTTCAGTGAAAATCATGATTGTTGGGTTATCAACCATGAATAATCCTAACATTCATGAATTTCAATGTCAAAATAGAGTTGGCCAGCAGTGATTTGTTGTCAACCATTCATGAATTTAAAGGTTATTAACCATGTACAAATAAAGTTGGGCAGCGGTGGTTTGTTTTCCGTCCTATTTTTCAATTTTTAGGTTGGATCAAACCACTGACGGATTTGTCCACCTTGACCGCTACCACCATTCATACCCTTAATGTTCTTAAATGGATTGTTATAATTTTTAGTTGTATAAAGATAGACACTAATACTCGTTATCCGTATTCGTCCCATCTCGAAAAAAGGTATTCGTAATCTTAGGTTCGGATAAAGAGTATTATAATTCTATTACCTGCGGGTAAAAATCGAGTATCGAGTATTTATTTTTCTAATACTCATCCCATTATCCAATCCGTTATTGGATTCATTACTTGACCTTGTAAATATCCGCTTTTTAATGTTTATATAAGTCGAATATCCATTCTACATTATTGTAGTACATTTTATTTTTTTGAAACGATAATTAAGTTTTGAGTTTACCAAGGTCAAATTAATACATCCCATATATATTAATAGAGAAGCATTCTTGAAAAAATGCTGATGTGTCGTCGCCAGAGAGCACGAAGCACATTTTACCAAATAAACCTCATTAATTATACTAATTATATCTATGCCACTATAGATTTAAATCAAAATTTATTACATAAGTTAAAACTATTTGTAGCCATTTATTTTGAAACTATATTACTATTCTTTAAAAAACAACAAATTATTTTTTAAAATTGATAATTATTCATATTTTATTAAAATAAAGTCCATACAAATTTCTCCACCACGTTAAAATTCTTTTCTACATTTAAATATTTCACGGGTGAAATGTATTTTTACACAAAATAGTCACAATTTGAATAATAATAAAAAATTAGTTGACATATTTTGTTTTATACAAACGAATCTTAGATCTCAAATAATAATTTTACTCATAATAATTTTATTTGAATTGATTTATCCTCACTATGTGCGGGTTGTTTACCTAGTGTAATCATTATGAATGTAAATATATATTTAGAAAACAGTATAAATATTATATAATGTTCTGAGTTTTTCTTTTATGAAATCAGAAGCTAAAGTTGTTTTTAACATCATGAGCTAAAATTATTTCTATTTTTAAATAAATACTACAATATAGTTTTAGAATAATCAATAAAAAATCAAAACCCTACTAATACATAATGAGTTTGCAAACATAAAATATTGTTAGGAATTTTTTGGCCAAGCTGTATACTATTATTATTCACTTCATACTTCAAAATGTTTATAATGACCGTGCTAATTTTTTTTAACACATGGTGTTAAATTTATTTTAAAATATACAGTAGTAAGGAGTTTTTGAAAACTGAAAATTTAAACCGATTCAAACTAAAGCAATCTACAATTGTGTCATAAGGAGCTACTTTAGCTATCCTGAATAATAGTTTGGATATAGTTTTAAAACCCAGTTAAAACACCCACAAAAGAATAATACAATTTCAAATAAATAAAAATCATGTCCACAATTAAAATACATTCTCTTTAAATTACAAAACCAATTATAAGTGCAAAACCTTTGATTATATTACAAAGTGAAGTCCTGCGAAAACTTATTCATCGCTCTTATCTTCCTTTTCATTTAGATACAATTTCCTGTAATATAAAATCCAAATCACTCTCATAATGCTTTTCACCTTTCGAAATTACTCTATACCTGTAAGCTTGAACTCAATGTCATGTTTTCTACTGGTAGTAAACTCTTAAGAGTTTGACGGCTTAAACGTTGGCAGATATTAACTGTACATTGTGGCTAGCTTTAACCAAGTTTGATTACGCCATTCTCTCTCTTAATCGTTGCAGTCTGTGTAATTATAATTGTTGCGAGTATTTATGGTCACACATGTTGCATGGAGAATAGAAAGAAGGCTTTGTTAGAGCAGAAGGCCTTTCTGATTCCAGCTGGAGTACCTGATACTAACAGTTATACACATTATTATACATAAGTTTTAACATCAATCCAACACTATTTTTTTTTACCTTGTGGGGTTGAGATTTTCTGAAATGCATGCTCTCTTTGTGCAACTGTTCAGGTGTCTAACAAAAGACAAAACTAAAAAATTTGTTTTAGAACATAATTTTTAGTCATGGTTACTCACCACATCTCCCGTGAATCAAATTCAGAATTAAAGAAATGGAATACAAAACTCGAGCTCAAGTCAAATTTACAGCATGTGAAATGGAAATGCCTACTCTTTATGTACACATGTAACATGTTGCTGACTCTTCACAATGCCAGTGAAATCACAAGGGTTCACACGTCCCTAAAACATCATTATAAAAGTTTTGGTGCATTTGTCATTAACTATATGTGTTAAGTTCCTCGTAAATTAGTTGATAAAAGCTGTGCTGACATTTGGTCCAGGAATACAAAAATCAACCTCTTCACCACTCTCATACGGGAGAAGAGGCAGACCATCACTTGAGAGTCACAATGACAAAGAGACACAACTCATTATGATCTAGTGTCAGTTTTGTCGTTGATGTATGTAACAAGTTTCATGTAAATAAATATTTCAGTTTTCGATCTTGTCTTCTTCAAAGAGAAGAGACAAAAGGTCTCTTACTCTGTTTTTTTCTTCTTCCTCTCAATATTCTAACAAAATCAACCTCTCACCCTCCCATGAAGTTGCTTATACTCGGCTTAGCAAACATAGCCCTTAACTCTCAATAGAGATTCACATAATTTAGCATCTAGAGTAGTCATATGTGTTCATATACTTGAGCTCATAATTTAGATAAAAACCTGTAACTTAGACAACCAAATTATGCAAATTAATTCACTAAAATCTGCAGTTTATAGCTTAGACAAACCAAACCTACAACTTAGACAATAAAAATCTGCAAATTATTTATCAAAACACTGCAGCTTAGACAACAAAAAACTTTAAAAAACTATACAACATAATAAAAAATGGTTTAAGAGCCGAAACAACAAAAACAATTCAAACTCATAAAAAACTGAGCACATAAAACATTTCATATACTTGAGTAGATAATTTTCTGAAATTTTGACTAATCTTGCCCATTCATTGTTCTTTGCTTCAAACGTGTCACTATCATTGGAGCCTATGAACTGTTGCAAATTGTTTTTGTTATTATATTAAACCTATCCTGAAAAATTGGAAACCAAATATTCTTCCCTGTGAAGTTCACTCTGCATATTTATCATCTCAAGACCTAGTTGCTTCACATGCGCAGCAAAGCCAACAACTTCTGATTGATTGAAAAAACAATAGTGAATCTCTCCTCTTTTTTTTTTCAATTGTAATATAGTCATTTGTGGTTAGTTCATCAGTGATCAAATGTCAATTAATAACCTAATGTGTACTCAACCACGATCTAGGGGTATCGTCGTAACACTTCAGGATCGAATCCACAGAGACCAAACTATCACACTAAGAAATTATAAAGATTAAATATAGCTAAGACAAAGAAGGGTTTGTGTTTGAAAGTCACTAACAAAGCAGTAAATAAAAGAGTGTTTTAAATCAATGAATTAAAAAGGCATTGGGCGTAGGGAATCATTAGGGAAATATGCTCACGAATTTAGATGATTAGATAGGGATGCATTAAACACCGTTCTCGAACTCAAATCACAGTTGTAAAGCTCGCCTACTCTCGCAGCGTTAACTATCTAAGCAATGAATTAGCTAGATCCTAAACTCTCGTTTGAATCTAGCAAACTAAGCAAGCATTAACAAGTTCAAGTTTGATTTGTTCAAAAAATGCCTTAACTTCAACTCTCATTGGCTAAGGATCACCTTGCTCACTTATGTTCTTTTCCAGCAACTCAACAACACTTTTGGTGCCCCGATGAATTAAACCTAAGATCTTAATCTAGGTGATCAATCTAGCTTAAGCATTAAGAACAATAATAGATGAAGAACAATAAGATCAATCCCTAATCTAACAAACCTAGCATCAATTAATCATAGAAACTCTTCTGAAACCCTCACCCAATTGAGAAACTACTCAGACATGGAGAAACAGAAACAACAAATCAATGATGAAGAGAGCATAATTGAATTGCAAAAGAATAGAAAATAGGGTTTAGAGATCTTCTCCAAAGTGTCAAGAAGGATTAGAGATCTTCTCCCCCCTAGCTCTTAATACAAAATAGTCTCAGAAAATAAATTTTATGTCTCTGGAGGCCGAGCCTCTAACTTAAATATCAAAATAAAATCCTAAAAGTCGGTTTAAAACGAAAAAGGAAAACTTGAGTCGGGGATGGGATCGGTCGATCCTGGGTGCTTCTTCTGCATCCGCTCCATCTGCTTGCTAAACTGACCAGTCTTCACCAAATTAGCTAGTACAAATGCATGTTTTCATCCCCAAAACGCTCAGTTACCTTCCAACGTGACCTAAGATCTGTACAGACTCACAAAACACTAAAAAGACTTTAAAAGAAAACTTTGACTCAATAAAAGACTCAAAACAAATGTAAAAATTATGGTTAAAATCCTATAATACAGACACATCAATCAGTCCAAAAGATACATCAATCCACAAATCACTGCAAATAAAAAGGGATTTTGGCAAAGAGGTAACACCATAAGAGAGTGCTTAATCGATGTATGAACAATATGAATGAGCTAATGTCTTTCCATTATAAAAAAGTTATGCCATTTTTAGCTTCATGAGAGTTGGTTTAATCATCTATATTAACATTTTTGAAGTACATTTTGGTTTACGCCCTTTAAGTTTTGCTTATTTAATTTGTTTTATTTACAACATTAACCCCGAACGATTTTCCTAAAATAACATTTCTTAGAAACTCAATTAATGAAACTATTTAAATCGACCTAATTTGATACGTTTATTGCCATAAACAGCTTGACAACATCTATACATTTCGATTTTTCTAAAAACAACTCTACGCATTAATTTTTTAATCTCATAAAAATCTCCAAACCTATTTTAATTGATCTTTAGAGACTGTATGATCTCTTAAATTTAAATGACACAACCAAATTTGAGTAACAAATGATTACAATCGTAATAATTATTATAATGTAAATAAAGTTCATAAAAACGAGAACCCAACTTTAGAAACTCAATAAATTGGGTATATTTAACTTTAGCATCAAGAAATACATTTAATATAGTATATATCGCGTTAAGAAACTGAATATTATTCTGCGGTAATGTTATCAACTCAAATAAGAAAACACTAAAATCTCTCTTTTATTGCTACGGATCGTAAATATCAACTTCACAAACGAAACACAACACCCACAACCAAAACCACTAATATGACGGTTTTGAAACACGGGTTAAACCATTAATATGACAGTTTGTTGTTATATGGCGGGACATGTTATTAACATGACGGTTTGAATTAACATTAGTATAAATATAAAATATTATTAATTCGGTTTTGAAACATGGGTTAAATCTTCATTTAATTATTTGGTCAATACCACTAATATAAGAATATTATTAAATTAGGGTAATTTAACTAAAATTTTGCAAAAAAAATTAAATCGTTGGTAATTGTGACATAATCCGACAATAGCTTATAAATTACATATTTATGTATTTATTTCCCCTATTATTGTTCTAATAATTGATAATCCAAACAAAATTATTATTTAACTAAACAAAACAAACTAAATATAAAAATCAAATAAAAATCAAAATGTTATTATTTTTTAAAAATTTGTCCCGCGGATAGCTCGAGTTAAAATCTAGTTTATGCAAAAACAGAAGTCGACAATATGCTATTGTGGTTTAATCATTTACCACAGTTCCATGGGCTATTGTGGTAGAATAAAGCCGTATATATGGACAATACGAATTGAACTTATGCTGGTTGATGATCATTTCCCTCTATGCATTTCGACTTTTAATTGATATTCTAAAATCGCCGTAGAAAATGAAAGATGAATAGTCAAAGGGACTGACCTAGAAGAGAGAGAGAGAGAGATTTACAAAAGTGCAGTTAGGCTAAGGTTGGACTCATTTTCGGATTCGATCTGGTGGTTATTCTTCTTCAAATTGATCACTTTTCATTTCTCTTTTCTACTCATACCATCTTTGCCTCTCTAATCCTATAGAGACAAAAAAAAAAAAAAAAATCACTTAAGTTAGGTAAAACTCAACGCTTGTTGTTTAAGTGGTAGAATATATGTAAAAACAATTGGCTTAAATAAACGAAATTAACCTTAACTTTTTTAACATCAAGAACTTGTTAATATTTATCTGTATCATATTCAAAGCAAATCATCTTCACCTTCCATTGTCAAAAACTACGTATCATACATGTAAACATTTCTAAAATTCTCTATTTCCTTAAGAAAGTCAATTTCACAATGAATCTTCTTCATAAACATAATCTTTAATAATTTTATATTATCTCTTGCAATCTAGCTAGGAACCACAAATTGATGGCGGCTGCAGGGGAAAGTCTTGGGGAAGGCATGAGAAGTCCTCTGCCACTATAGTATGATATTAGAGTCCAAAGTCCCACATCGGATGGGATATAGAACTTTTTGGGCAATATATAAAGGATGTGGTAATCCTTTTTCCTTAAGCTAGCTATTGGGTTTATTTAGGTCACATTCCTTATATGGTATCATTGTCCATAGTTAGGTCCAACAAGCAATTTTTCACAAAAACGATGGTTTCTCACTTATGTAGCTCATATAAGTCTTGTTGTGATATTTCTGAGATGTTGGGTTCAGACAGTTTCTGTGTTGGACTCTTTCTCACCCACACCTCGAGAGGGGCTATAAGAGTCCAAAGTTCAATATCAGATGAGATAGAGATCTTTGGACAATATATAAATGAATTGACAATCCTTCTCCCTTGAGCTAGCTTTTGGGATTAGTTAGGCCACATTTCTAATATATGAATTTATATATCCCATGAAAAAAACTCATGAATTGGATATCTGTTTCAATTGTTGATTCCAACAACAGGCAGAAACGAAGAATTCATTAATTTCTACGCCTGAAAACCATGAAAAATAAAGTTTAAAACCCCCAAATATAAAAAATCAGAGTAATACATAGAGCAGATTGAGAACAATTTGGGTTTAGGTCAAAATCGAATTACCTTGTTGTCGCTAACAAATCAATTCTAGCCAACTTCTTCAAAACTGTTCTTTAGATTTTTATATCTGTAGTCGTTCAATGCATCGAGAGTTTTCAAAATCTGAGAGACGAATAAAAATTGAAAGTGGTTTGAGAGAAATCCAGAGAGAGAGAGGAAACACAAAGAAATAGTTTTGACTTCCGAGGTATGGGAATGATCCGACTCCTTTTAAAAGTCTGGTGCATCTCCTAAAATCAAAACGAATTAGGAGAGACGAAGATCCAGACTTCAGAGCAGAGGCAAAAGAAAAAGTTTTTCGGTTTAGTAAAATGTATGTAAATGAACGGCTGGGATTTTTGCTCAAAAAACACTTGAATGGGAAACTGAGATTATAACATAAAAGTCAATAAGATCCGACCCGGGAATGGATCCGAGCATTTATTCGACTGGATGTGTAATGTCCGTGTCCCAAAAAAAATGGAAGATTTGGTTGTATGTTAGAAATTGGAGTGGAATCGATTTCATGATCCAGTTGATTTAGCTAAATCATGGTGTAATATGATTAGTCCGGTTGGTTTAGAAAGTGTTGTTATTAAACCAAGCACAATTATTTTTGTGCTCATAGGGTTTAATTGAGTCTTGTTTATGGAACCAAACTAAACCAGCCTAAACTAAGAACCAATTATTTTTGTGCTCATAGCGGTCGTTTCTATCACGTTGTTGCGTGTGTTGATGTTGTCCGACTTGTGGGTCGTTTGAGGAGAGAAGGCCGAGGTGGAGTTGGCGGGTGAGGAAGAGGGAGATCGATCCTCGTTGTGTACAGCTTTGTGCCGTCGTGTGTAACCGGTGTTGTCGAGAAGATATCGTTCGGCTACTCCTTAATTCTCGTGTTGTTGTTGTGGTGTTTATTGAACCGGGAGATTTAACCATTCTAGACCGGAAATCCTTGGTTTATGGAAGCCCATTAAACCGAGCTATATTATGTGAACCACCGACCACGTGAGTCGATATGTTGTGTTGGAAAAATGTTAGCGTAATTGTGAGTTTAGGATTATTAAAGTGTGTGTTTTATTCTTAATTAAACAAAGGCTGGGGGTTGGTTATCTTAAACCATAATCGTGACATTGTGAAGATGAATTAAATAATTAAAGGAAGTGAAAGGTAAAGTAGTGACAACGACTGTGTGGAGGGCCAACTTTGGAGGTCTGTCAATGCTGGAGTTGACGTCAATATGGTATGATAAAGATACCAGACAGTTTAGCACCAAGTGAAGATTCCATAGAAGCTGACAGAGGTTCATTAGGAGTTAACTTGGAGGAGTTACGTGGGCTACTTCCTGGCCAAGTAATTGCTGGAAACTGTGAAATATGAAGTATGAACCCTAGAAATTGCTCTGAGATGGTTCTTTCTAGGCGTTTTTTGACGGTCCAAAACTAGTCTGATCGAGACGAAATTTGGTGGAGAGACTCTTCTTGATAGTATGGGCTCCATATCCAACGGTAGAATTACGATTTGAACGGTTAGTTTCTGTTTTCTTTGAGTGTTAGATGTGGAGGTTTCATGTCTTGATTTGTGGCAATTTGTATTGTTTGGTGAGCCAACGAGCTCGGTTAGAGCTGAAACTTTTGTAAGAGCTTTCATGGCTTATGGAGCAAGGTCATGGTAGTTGGGTAACCAAGTTAGAGCTCAAGAATGCAGGGTTAGAGCTATGACGGTGAATCGGTGGGTTCACCGGAGAAGTGATTCCGTGGCTGGATGGAATAAAGTATTTCAGTCCACCACTATTGTTACTTGATCGTTAGGGGTGATTGGTTTTGCGACTCAGTAACTAGATGAGCTGGAGTTTGGTATACATGTTAAGGTGAAACTTGTTCCAGGAGGTGGAATTAAGCGGCTTGTTCGGTGGATCACGAAGTGGTCCGTTGGAGGAGGATTTTGAGTTTGTGAATAGTTCAGGTGCTTGCTAATTAATGTACATTCGTATGGATGTGGTTGGTAGCTACAGATTAAGGGCTAGATGGATCTAACATGTATTTGTGGAAGGTTTTATAAGAAGGTGATGACACCGATTAATTGTCTCGTCGAAATTATAAGTTTCCGATGAGTTTTGTTGCCGTGTGTCCATTGCGAGTATTGGAATCCAGATGCAATCGTTTCAGGGTGACTATTAAAAGATCATTTTACCCTTGGCAAAAAACCATTACTTTGTCTTAACTGCATTGGCATACCTTTGTACATACTTACAAAACTAATGTTTGTTTTATAATTGTGCTTACGATTAATAGGAGGAATATGGGATGTTAGATAATTAAATCTAAATGCAATAAGATAAAAAAAATAATAATAATTACATAAACAAAAAAATACCTGATTTGTTTGGTTACTTACTTGGCTTCCAGGAGATTGTTCTACTACATGCCATATCTATATTAACATTTTAGAAATATATTTTGTGTTATGCTTTTTTAGTTTTGCTTATTTAAAATTTTATTTACAACATTAACCCTTCAAAAATTTCCAAAAATAACATTGCACAGAAACTCAATTACTAAAACTTCTTAAATTGACCAATATTTGTTACGTTTGTTGCCATAAAATCTTAAAAACATCTATACATTTCGCGTTTTCCAAAAGCAACTCTAACCATTAAAGTTTTAACCAATAAAATCTTCAACAGTATCTTTATAAATGCTATAATCTCTCAAATTTAATTGATACAACCGATTTTCAAAGTATTTCTCTGTCTCATATATTCATATAACTATTTAAAGCACAACAATACAAAATAATAGTTATTTTAAGAGCTCACCGATCAAATTTTTAAACGGGCTAGAATTGAAATTGGTCTGATCTATGATTAGTTAAATAGAAATATTAATATCATTTGATACTTCTAATTGTTTAGTTGCACTCAATCACAACAATAATTTATTTTACTAAATTATATATGTTTTACGAGTTAAATCTAGGACAAACAAAAGTTTAATCACATAACTTTAATACTCAATAAAAACCGTAAAAAAAATAACATTGTTATATATATATATATATAACACCAAAGTACCTAATAATATAATTGAAATATTAAATTATAAATTATAAAAATTTAATAAAACCTAGTATTAGTTGATAACTTTTTTTTCTGGCGTTAGTACTATTTCCGGTATAAGGAAGCACTTAGAAGCTGCAATGTTTTTTCATATGCTATTTTTAAAAAAACTCACCTGAAGCATTTGTTAAACATTTACCTCTAAAATGTTAATATATCTTAAATAATTATATATAATTCATTTATTTTGTAAAAAAAATATAAAAAAATTTATGATTTCAAAAAAACATAAATTTATCTATTATAAGATACATTTATCAGTAACTTACTAATGTTATTATTTAAAATAATATAATAATTTATTTAATACAGAAAATTAAAATTAAAAATATAAATGTAAATATAACGTTTATAATTTATATTATTATTATATTTTAGATAAATTTGTTATGTTGTAAACTCCCTCCGTTTCAAAATATAAGATGTTTAGAAAAAAATTTTGTTTCATAATATAGGATGTTTTCAAGTTTCTATGCAACTTTTAAATTAGTTTAGTATTTTATGTTATGCAGTATTGTTTCTGATTGGTTGAACTTGTTAAAAGTAAAAACTTTTTATTCTGCGTGTTTTAGTTAAAACATCTTATATTTTGAAACGGAGGGAGTATATTTTAAAACATTATTGAAATTAAAATGTTAATAAAGATATAATGTCTTATTAAGAAAAAATAATATGTATTAATTATTTTTTAATTAATGTGTCACATTATATATATAATATTTAATTACAAAAAATATATATATATATATATAATCATAATATTTATTAAATGTGAAATATATTAAACATATTATCTAGCAATGAGTGATATTTTTTTTAATGAAACACATTTAAATTATATATATTGTTAATATAATACATTAAATATAAATATAATATCTAATCACTCACTTCTCCACCAGTCAATTAAATGTGTTATATTAATAAGTGC
Organism: Camelina sativa; assembly: GCF_000633955.1. Classification (NCBI taxonomy): domain Eukaryota; kingdom Viridiplantae; phylum Streptophyta; class Magnoliopsida; order Brassicales; family Brassicaceae; genus Camelina; species Camelina sativa. The sequence goes on along the minus strand of NC_025701.1, from coordinate 14,263,226 downwards.
ATTAAGCTTATGCAACTTACCGTTTATGTTGCATAATGCTAATGCTCTATTATCTGTTGTTCCGATCAAGACCTATATTGTGTGATTCTTATGCCGTCTCCTACAAAAATATATTTGTGGTTCAGATTTGATCCCATCAGGGGACCACAGAAATTTATTTGGTTATAATTTTTTGGTAAAACAAGATAGCCTTAGATTAGTCAATGAAATTTTTGTGTCCAGTGATTTGCTATTTTTTGTTATAATAACTTTTTGGTAAAACAAGATAGCCTTAGATTAATAAAAAATTGTAAATCTAAAATTAGCAATATACAGATGTATATATAAATATTGCAAGTACAAAAGCAATTTAACACAAGAAAAATAAAATCTAAACATCTGAAAAGAAGCATGAAATATCTATTAGCTTTTCTAATTGTTTATGGCCAATGCATCATTGGTAATGTATCCGGCGGCCAAACAAACCATCTCCAGGTCTGGAACGATCTGGACGTAACCGTCTATGTGCATTGTAAATCCGGAAGTTCCGACATAAAAGGAGCGTATAAGCGGCCTGGACAACTATATCCTTTTCCTGTAAGAGATAATTTTTGGAAGACGACACTTTTTTGGTGTACTGTAAGACAAGGGCCTGATTGGAAGAGAGGACGTAAATTTGACGTGTATGAATATGAAAAGGGTGTGCCTCAGGGAGGGACCTATATATGGAGAGCAAAAAAAGATGGTATTTATTTTGAGTTAAAAAATAGAAAGCCGCTCCATAAAGTGTGGGATTGGCAGATACTACCGCTTTGACAAAAAAAAAAAAGGATGATACTACCGTAAAAATTACTATTATACTGGTATTAATCTTCTGATCCCTAATATTATTATTGTCGTTTAAGCATAATTACATTTTATTTTTATTTCTTCAATTTTTGTACATATACTTCCACTCTATGGAAAAGATATACTGTATCGTGAATTTATTATAACTATGTAATATTTGTTCTTTTTCAAAAATAAATTATTTTGATATTCTACTTAACAAAATACTCTCGTTGGTTGTGGGTGTACCATATATTGTATACTAGGTTTGGACCCGCACGTACGTGTGGGTTAATTTCAAAAACTAAATTAGTAATTAAATTCGCAATATATAATATATATATAGATCATTTTTGCAAACCTATTTTTAGTAGGGTTGGATCTTCACGTAACCCGTTCAGGTTAGGATATTACCCGATCAAGTTTGGTTAAACGGGTTTAGAAAAATAGAACCTAGTAAGTATTTTTCAATATATGAGTTCGGTTTAGTTCGGGTACTATCGGCTTCGGGTCAGTGCGGGTTACAAATTTGAAAACCGATTAGTACACCGAGTACCCAAAAATAATGACTTGATATAGCATTTATATTATAACTTTTTTTAAAAAGACGTAAGAGTATATGTAAAAAAATATAAAATAATTAAAACATGTTTGATACAAATATTTGGAGTGGATGTAATTCATGTTTCGTCTTATACCTGAATTCTAGTTGTATAGAGAATGCATTCCCAATAGTGAAGATTCTCGATATATGACATTTCCGATATTTGACAAAAAAATTATTCCCGATTGGAAACGGGATGGAACGAATACAAAAATTACCAAAATACAATTTGGGACAAACACAAATATAGTTCATAGTATATTTCTATATCATATAATAAAACAATATTACAAAATTAGTTGACTTTTTTATTCTTATTATTTTATGTCTAGTTCATCTACATTGCATTACGTTTCTTTGTTTTTAAAATTTTAATATTGTAAAACACACTTTAATGCCTTTTAAAAAACATGTTACATATAAGATTGTAAGCGTCGATATAAGTCAAAAATAAAATAATATTTTCGAGGAAAATAAATAGATAAATTAGCTCAATATAAAATAATATGGTTAGATATAATAATTATTTATAATACGTTCTAAAGGTATATCAATATATATATATATATATGTGAGAGTTTATGTTGCTTTTAATTATAATTTATAAATAGTAAGGATCACAAAGTTTCTTTTAGTTGTTTTGTGGTTATTTTCAGTTTTGGGAATTCTTGATCACAAATATTTCGGAGTGGATGTAATTATTTGATTGGTTTATTAAAAGATAATTAATAAACTAATTTACAAACACAGTAAATTGTATTTTCTTAACCACAAAAAAGGGTAGATTGTTTTTCTTATGAGAAACTTTTTATTATTATTATTATTAATATTGAAACTTTTTAAAATTTCTAAGCTTTTAAAAAGTTTTAAAATATTATAATATTTAAATTATTAAAATTTAAACATATTATAAATATCAAAACTTTTAAAAGTTTATTATAAACTTTGTAAAAAGTTTAAAATATTATTAAAATTACACTCTATAAAATTTTAAGTATTATTAATATTTTAACTCTTTATTTTATATTAAAGTTTAAAATATATGTTAGTTGCGATTGTTATTTCTTTCAAAAAAAGGTTTTGAGAGATAAAAAAAATATTTCTGAATTTAGTCCGTTAATGTAAATATTATTTTAAATATACATCATTAATACATATATATATATATAATTTGAATATTTCATTATTTTGTGATATGGAAAGTATCTAATTCAAATATTTCATTATTTGTAAATCTATGGAACTCATATGTTCTTATGCGAGATGTACACAATTTCATTCAATATTTTAGCAAATTATAATGCAGATTACGATGAAATCTTATATTTTAAAATATCTAATTTTTTAAAGTAGAAACCTTCCATTTGTTATTCTAAAATACATTTTTTAATTTCTTTGAATTTAAAAATTTTCTTTTGTAAAATGAAAAGTTTTTATTATAAATGTAAGATTATATTAGGTATTTCCTACTTTAACTACAAACAATGATCAAATATTACTCACTTTCATATCACTTTTCTTTTAAAAAGTACATTGACTTACTTGCAAAACTCACAATCACATGATAGAGCGGGTTAAAATTGATATTTTAACAAAGGCAATCCTTTGCGGGTTGGTTTGTCATAACAAAAATTGTGAGTTAGTAATTTTTACAGATGAAATATTTTATTATATTTTACATAAATATACTTCTACTACAAAAAATGATTAAATTAAATATTCGTTCGCGCTTATTATATTTCCAGTTTACTCACTTTTTTTCTTCTATTATTCTATTCAAACTCATTACATAAATATATGATTCATATAGTACTATAATAAAAAATATATATATATTCAAATATTCCTCCGCGCTGTAGCGCGGGTCCGATCCTAGTAACATATAATTGTGAGTGATTTTGAGTGATATAACATAAAGTTCAGTTTCAATAACATGGGATTTGGAAACAGATTTTAAAATCTTAGTTTTAATAACAGGGGATTTTAGCAAATGAAACAACCTATCCTATTATTTTTTCTGCTTTTTAACATGACAATTAACTAGTGATCTCATACTCACTAACACCGTAGCAAAATTCAACAACAACGGATAACATAAACAACACCAATAATTCAATATATAACTCTAATAAATAACCAAATCAACAAGAGTCTAACAATTCAAAACCAACAATGTCAAGAAGCAAACAATCAGCATCATAACAATATTCTATAACTAAACTCTAGCAACTTAACAGAAGCCAAACCACAAACAATCGAGTTACTAGGACATCCTTCTTTTCATTGTCCTGATTCCACGTTCACACTTTGTCTTTACCTGTGCCGCAACACAAAAGAAAGACATAAGTATTACCAAAAATACTTAGTGAGACAAGTCTCTCATCTATTGGACTATACACACAAGCAATAAGATCTCTAAGCACAAACAACAATCACAAACAAGCCACAATGACCAAACCACAAAGCACACATAACAAATGTCGGCTATGATATTGTTATTTTACTAAACAATAACAAAGAAACATTATTTTCAATAATATATGTGTTGTATATCACTTAGTAAAGTAAGTTTAGTGTTTGTATAGATTTACACTCAAAAGTTTGAATGATTATATTTAAGCTAAATAATTTATATTGATAGAAAATATTTTAAATTAAAATGTCACGCATGTGCGGGTACAAATTCTAGTATATTCTATATACTAGATAGTGACCCACGCTATTACAGAGCAGGGATATATTTACGTAAATGTAGATTTGTTAATTACAAAATAGTAGTAAAAACAAATATTTCTTCTATATATTTTATAATTTTATATATTTAATTTACTTAACTTTATACTCTGATTTTTACCCGTAGTCGGAACCACTATTTTGGTTTGGATATAATATCAAAATTCGTTTATTACAAATTTAGTAAATTTTAAAAGAAACTAGTATATACTCATGATCCGGTATTACAAATTGATGTGATCGTGTTTAGAGATCTTAATATATCAAATTTACAATCGTGATTGGTGTTAATATTAACACCATTGTAGTTATTGATATAAAAAGTTAGTATATATTAAATTTATGTACTAAATTTACAATTATATTATGTATATATATTGTCAAAGTTTTTTTATAGGTTAAAAAACTCTTTTTATATAGTTAAATTACACTCGGATTTGCAAACATTGTGGTGCATGTTGAATCTAGGTAATATGTGTAGAACCAAAAAAAAAAAGGAATGAGGTAAAAAAATAGATTTTATTTTCTTCGTAGATGTAGATTTTAATATGAATAGTTAACCTTATACACTTAGTATTGTTTTCTATTTTTTCGTCGAATTTAAATTTTATTAATTAAGGAAATCAATATACAAATTGTTCGCAAGCCAAATAGGCGAATTAAAAGTACCACAATAGAAAGATGAATTAATACAACCAAACTTTGCTAAATTGTGAGCAACACTATTACAATTTCTTTTGACATAAGTAAAACATATAGATATGAACTTCGAAGCCCAAAAATGTATGTCTGACAAAATTCCTTGAATAGAGTCATCAGTAAGAACCCTATTTATGTTATATATCAAAACTTGATTGTCGTCTTTGAAGTGTGTCTTTGTGAAACCTCGAATCCAAGTTTGTTGCAACGATAGGAGAGCCAAAGCTTCTGCTTCCAATGATGAACTTGTAGCTTGTAAACGAGCGGAACCCCATGCCTTTGTTGTTCTTTCATGATCTAGAATAACCCAGCCACCCATTGTTTTGTTTGATAAAGGATCAAAACTTGCATCATAATTGCATTTAATGAATGATAGAAGAGGTCGTGTCCAAGAAGTGGTATTGGTTGTCTGTACATCTGTTTCTGAACTATTTAAGAGAGAATGAATGTGAGCGTCCAACCATTCTTTTACATTTGACTGAGCTTGTGAAAACACCTTGGAAGGGAGAACATGTATTTTATTGAAAACTAAACTATTTCTTTCACGCCAAATCTGTTATGGGAGCCAAAAAGATAGAAGTTTCTTTCCCTGCTGGAGATTTAATAAATGGGATAGATTGCTTTCCAAGTTTTTTTATGCTAGTTGAGATAAAGGTATAGGGATATCTGACAATTGTCACGCTAAAGCTGAGGAGAGACATGTAAAAAGACAATGATTTATGGTTTCATATGACAGACCACATATTTGACACATTGGATTAAGATTCATTCCACGAGTATTCGACAATGTCATTGTCGCTAAAGTCTTTGATAGAACCCGCCAAAGGAAATGTTTGATATTTGGAAGTATAGGTAATTTCCAGACGGCATTTTTCATGATTACAGAACCATGAGGGGTGATGGAGCTTGTGTAGAAGTGAGATCATGTGTAGTAAACCAATAGCCCGAGCGCATCGTGTATTCCCCAGAATTGTGATAATGCCAAACAAGCTTATATGAAGTCAATTGTCTTGGGAGATAGATTCTTTTAAGGAAATCATGATCATCTGCATCAATAGTGTCTAACATAGAGTCATTCCAAAAATGATGAGGTCCACGATGAGAGATGAAGTTGTTTAAGTTTGTTTCATGAGGCGGAGTATGAAAACTGATAGGTCTAGGAGGGTTGGTAGGGGTGACATTATCATTTGTAGGATGAATGGTCTGACCATCTCCAACTTGGTATCTAGACCCTTTTTTGATAATTTCTAGACCTGTTAAAGTTGAAGACCAACCGTAGGACTGATTACGTTTTGGTATAGCATTAAGAAAGTGTCATCAGGAAAATATCTTGCTTTCAGTAGTCTTGCCAAAAGGGAATTAGGAGACCGAATTATCCGCCAAGCTTGTTTCGCAAGTAATGCGTCACTGAATTTTGAAATATTACAAAAGCCTAGTCCTCCTTCTCCTTTTGATAGTTGTAATTTTTTCCAAGCTATTCATGATATCCCTCGGTTATTTTCACTCTTTTCCCACCAGAATTGCATTAGAAGAGACTTAATCTCCGAAATTATTCCTTGAGGCAGTTTGAAATAGGACATTAAATCAATTGGCATAGCCAGGACAACAGATTTAATCATGATTTCTTTGCTTGCTTGTGTAAGGTATTTTGCATTGCAGCTATTTGTTCTCGAACATCTCCCTTTTTTTGCCACTAAATTGTTCTGGGAGTTCCAGATATTTACCTCCGCCACCAATATTTGGAATGTCTAAAATCTTTTTTAAGCCTTTTTGTTTTGAACCAAAAACTCTTGAGCCGAAAGTGATTGTTTATTTTAAAGTATTTACTTTTTGAACAGAGTAGTACTCATAAACCTCAAAAACCTCTTCCAATGCAATGCAATTTTGTCTGTTAGCTTGGCAAAAAAATAAAGAATCGTCTGCGAACTGTAAATGAGTGATGGGTGGAACGCTATTTCCAATTTGAACTCCCCATATATCACCAGAGGCCGTGTTCATGCGTATTAAGTGGCTCAAGATATCAACACACAATATGAAGAGATATGGAGAAAGTGGGTCACCTTGTCGGATACTACACTTTGGCTGTACTGAACAATATGAAGACCCGTTTATAAGGACAGAACAATTGACAGTGCTCACTGTGGCCATGATCCAACGAATTTATTTGTCGAAGAAGCCAAATAATCGCATAGTGGTTTCTAAGAAATTCCATTATATGAGGTCGTACGGCTTGCTTACATATGTTTTCACGGCCATATATGTTTGTGAGACGAATTTTCTAGTTTTTAAGGCATGCAAAACTGCATGTGCAATGAGCATGTTGTCTGTGATTAGTCGGCTAGGAATGTAGGCCACTTGAGAATCCGAAACAATGGAGTTCAAATGTTTTTTTAAACGCATTTGAAGATAATTTTGTATAAAACATTACATTATCCAATTGGACGATAATCGGAAAGAGTTATCGGATTGGTAATCTTTGGTATCATGCAAATATTGGATTGTTTGATTAATACACTTAGTATTGTTTATATAAAAAATATTGTATATAAATTTTTTTTTATGAATTAAATTGTTTATTATTGTTTTCTAAAATTTCAGAAACAATAAACCGAATATGTTAAATAATTTCAAAAATATTATTTATAAACCAATATCAGTTTCTTTTTGTTAGTTCTTAAATTAATCTAAATGAGTGAAGTGACCTTAGTGCAGTGGCAGAAGGTAAGTCCATTTGTAGAAGTCACCATCACACCCGGGATCGAGTCCTGGCTCCTGCGAATGTAGGAGTTTGGCTAATGGGCCGGCCAGTTGTGGCTCAATGGTTGACAAAAAAAAAAAAAAAAAAAAAAAAAAAAAAAAAAAAAAAAAAAAAAAANTCGTAATATGCCACATCAAAACTGGTTAAAATTCTATGAACATTGCTTAAATAAGTATATAGAGATATTGTTCTAATCAAATAATTTGGTTTAGAATATATATATATATATATATTCCACAAAATTAAATTTCGAAATCTAAAACTTTAGGGGGTTATTGGTTTGGGATTTTAAGAGAATTTTAATGACTTTATGTTTTTTAAAATCTTGCTGATTTTAAAAATCATTGAAAAATAGAAAGTCTAAAATAAATGATTCTAACAGATTGTTTACAAAGTTTTTATAAAATCTTGTGATTTGTTTTTCCTAATCTTGTAAAAACTCTCATCAAATCTTGCAAACTTTCTCAAACAATATTATAGAATATTCTCTTACTTATCTCATCTTTTGCCAAAATCATATATCTTTCAACACCTTTTGACATACTCGTTCGTTGGTTTTGGCTTTATCAAAAAGAAAACATACCCGATCTCCAAAGCTACAGGTATAGCTAGGTTTTCTCATCTTCCTGTTGATTATTATATCGTTTGGTTATATTAATTGGTAACATATTGCATCTTTGGTTTTGTATTCATCGTTGGTTTCTCATATTGCATCGTTTATTATATCTTTTTATGTTTGGGTGTTTGATTCTTTGTTTCTTTGACCGAGTGTGATAATCTAGTGATTATCAACATTTTTCTTAACATTGTTTATAAATATATGCTTAGCTAATGGGAGATTCCCAAAAGAGTAAGGAAAAGGGTCCATATAGTCAATGGGGACCAGAAGAGACAAAAGTGCTAGTAGAGCTACTTGTTGATGGAGTTCACCGAAACTGGCGTGATAATAGTGGTAACTTTAGCAAGCTAATTGTGGAGTAAAAAATTTTACCAGTTCTTAATGAAAGACTTGGATGCCAAAAAAATCACAGTCAGTACCTAAGTAGATGGAAATACTTGAGAGGCCTGTACAACAATTATTTAGACCTTCAACGTTTCAGTTCTGGATTTGGATGGGATCCTGAAATGAAAAGGTTCACCGCTTCGGATGAAGTGTGGGAAGAGTACTTCAAGGTATGTATTTGATTATATATGATTAAGCATACAACATTATTTAAATGTACATATTGTATGAGTGATATATCTATATATTTTTTTTATCTACAGAAACATCCTAGACATAAACATTTACGATATGAGTCAAATGAAAGATTTGAGGATCTTCAACTCATATTTGGATGTGGCTTAGCTACCGGTGGTTCCGCAATTGGAATGGGTGATACCACGGATGCTCCAAGCTTTATTGGGGAGAGTCAAAGAGTGACTGATAGCATAATCATTGATGAGGATTTTGAACATTCATCTCAAGATCCATCAGCATCAAGAGAATGTGATCTGTCACCACCCTTTCAAGGCACAAATCCAAAAGGACGGATGAATAAACTTCCTTCAAAGAAGAGGCCTAGAACCTTAGCTACTAGCAATGTGGATAAGCTGAAAACTGATGAGGAGGATCCTATGATCATAGTTAGTAATAAGATCCTTAATGTCATACAACAAAGGGAAGAACGACAACAAAGAGAAGCTGAGAAAAGAGAAGAAAATCTAAGACGGGAAGCTGAGGAAAAAGAAGCTGTGAAAAAAAAAAACAATGTCTGGGAAGCAATGAAGGAAATTCCTAACTTAGAAAATCAGATTCGCTACAAAGCAGTTACCTTGATTCACTCACTTGGAATGAAAGATGTTTTCATAGACATGTCGGTAGAAGAACGTTTTGGTTGGATTCAGAGCAATGTTGGCTCTATATGATTATTGCTTTTGAGTTTTCTTTTATATTTTTTATCTCTTGTTTGGTGAGACAATTTTTTGCTAGTTGGATTTGAATTTTATTTTTATTCCCAGATATTCTCTTTTGTGTTTATATGTTTGATGCATTGTGGCCTATAACTTACGTTTAACAAACATAAACACGTCAATTTTTTTTTTTTTTATCATCTAACTGATTAATAAATAATTTTTTCAGGGACTGTTTATCATGGATCACACGATTGTGAGAGAGGATGAATCTCATCATGAAGATGACGAATCAGAAATAGACATTTTGGTATTACTACTGAAATATACGACAATAGCTTACTGTATGAACAAACGTATCGAGCGTCCGATACGTAAGCCTATCACGAGAATTGGCTACATTTACCTCGAGAAACTTCTTAAGGAAGATCATAAAATCTTTCGAGAGGTATACCGTATGTACCCTGAAGTATTTTTGAAGTTATGTGATATTATTAGAGAAAAAACGTCTTTAAGAGATACCCGACAGACTTGTCTTGAAGAAATGGTGGCTACATTTTTGCTCACCATGTCAAAGCTCAAGATATAAGTATACAATGAGCAGATTTATGAGATCAAAGTTTGCTGCAAGTACAAATTTTCACAAGGTTTTAGATGCATTAAATATGATTGCACCAAGTTGGATGGCCAAACCTGGACTCACGGTTCCTGCAAAAATAAGAGAAAGCACTCGCTATTATCCTTACTTCAAGGTATGTTTACTACGAATTCAAGATATGTTTCAATAATTATAAACTATTAGGACTAGTTTTGCTTGGGTACGTGTTGTGCTTCTCATGAACGTTTGGATAGATGTGAGTGTTGTCTTTCTTTGTCCTTACTTGATTATTAAATATGGTTGTTTTTCTAATCTTTGCTAGTATCTCATTATTTCTTCATTGGTCAAATTAGTAGTGAATTATTTTATTGGCTTTGTGGAAGCCAAAAACGTGCAAACAAAGTTACATAGTGGAAAAGTCTATTAGAAAAATCAGAGCAACACTATCAAAGACGAAAGAGAAAATTATGCGAGGACTCATTAGCTGCATTACAATTATTATCTCTTTCGCATATAATTGATAAAACAAATAAATGAACGTTGAACTCTTGTTATCATGATTTTTACAGGATTGCGTTGGCGCTATCGACGGTACACACATTCATGCAATGGTGCCTACTAATGATGCATCAAGCTATCGAAATCAGAAAGGATATACATCACAAAATGTTCTTGCTGCTTGTAACTTTGATCTAGAATTCATATATGTCCTTAGTGGATGGGAAGGTACAGCTCACGATTCAAAAGTATTAAGTGATGCTGTAGCGAGAAGTAAGAGCAAGCTACCTGTTCCCGAAGGTATATACATATGCATTACACAAAACATTGTTACTTCTCTTTCGTCTTTATAACAATTACTATTCATATATGATTTACAGGAAAATATTATCTAGTTGATTGTGGATTTGCAAATCGACGCAATTTTTTAGCTCCATTCAGGGGTACAAGGTACCATCTACAAGATTTTAGAGGTCAAGGTTGTGATCCTAGTAATCAAAATGAGTTATTCAACTTGCGTCATGCATCTTTGAGAAATGTGATCGAGAGAATTTTTGGTATCTTCAAATCTCGTTTTCTAATTTTCAAATCAGCACCGCCTTTTCCTTTTAAGGTACAAGCAGAACTCGTAATAGCTTGTGCTGGATTACATAACTTTCTCCGTAAAGAATGTCGGTCCGATGAGTTTCCTCCCGAAGAATACAATGATGAAGAAACCAGTATTGGTCACGAAGAAAACAGTAATGAGGAAAATGGAGATACGGGAACTCTCCAATCTCAGCAAAAAGATTATGCTAATAATTGGAGAGACACAATAGCTGCTAATATGTGGGCAGAGGCTACAGGAACAGGGAGCATGCCGTGAAGTTCTTGAAGGTTTTTAAATTTTTTTAAATATTGGTCTTTTCTTTGCTTGTGTTGGATCGGTGATACGAAACGTTGTCTTTCTTTCGCTTTAAACGTTGTCTTTCTTCTCTGTCTTTCTAAACTCGATTTTCCCTCTCTTGATCTGTTGATTATGTTGAAGGTTTTTATAATTTTTCTGGTTCTGTTTTGCTTTGTTTTTATGGTTCGAAATCGATTAAACGTTATTGAACACTGAAACCTAAAGTAAGAAAACAAAGTTTGAGAACCTCCCATTGCTTGTATCCACGGCGATTGAGTCAGAGAAGGAGACATTGTTGGTGAACATACTTGATGGAGAACCTCAAGAGGTTGTCTCGGTAGCTCCGGCGATCGGCAAATCTGGCACAAATCGACTTCGTCGTTGTCTTTGTGTCTCCCGTCGTCGGAAAGGCTTCGTCGTAGCCACCGATCACTTGGTTCTCCGTCGGAAACGCGTCCATATTCAGAGAGTTTCACTCGCTTCTCTTCTCTCCCTCACTGGTGTCGTCTTCGTCGTCTTCTTCACGTTGCCATTGTGACGACTTGTACTGTATTTTGTTTGTTATTGTTGACAGCCAATAAAAATACCACCACGACTCTTCTCTTCTTCTCCTCTT
>NC_025701.1:14234780-14250412 GCF_000633955.1 Camelina sativa | reverse complement strand
ATGGTTCGAAATCGATTAAACGTTATTGAACACTGAAACCTAAAGTAAGAAAACAAAGTTTGAGAACCTCCCATTGCTTGTATCCACGGCGATTGAGTCAGAGAAGGAGACATTGTTGGTGAACATACTTGATGGAGAACCTCAAGAGGTTGTCTCGGTAGCTCCGGCGATCGGCAAATCTGGCACAAATCGACTTCGTCGTTGTCTTTGTGTCTCCCGTCGTCGGAAAGGCTTCGTCGTAGCCACCGATCACTTGGTTCTCCGTCGGAAACGCGTCCATATTCAGAGAGTTTCACTCGCTTCTCTTCTCTCCCTCACTGGTGTCGTCTTCGTCGTCTTCTTCACGTTGCCATTGTGACGACTTGTACTGTATTTTGTTTGTTATTGTTGACAGCCAATAAAAATACCACCACGACTCTTCTCTTCTTCTCCTCTTTTCTCTCTCTCTATTTTACTCTACTCCCAACGACCACGACTCTTCTCTTCTTCTCCTCTTATCTCTCTCTCTCTCTTTCTCTCTAGTTCTTCTTTCTATCAAACCACTCACACACTCATTTACAACTTTTGTTCTTTTATATAGTTACAATATCTCAATTTATCAACATATAGGATATATAACGATATAACCACATATCATCTTCTACATACTCATTGCATCATAATATAGAGTCTGAGGTTAGTTGATGATCCTGAAGTCTGATGAAATTTTATTATTTATTAATTACCCTCAACCCATTAAATATTCCACCTTTGTTACTCTATCTTGCTTATTGGGACATGTAAGCTGTCTTCTTCGTTGATCAACACTTTGTACACCTCCCATTCTCTTTCTCCCGTCACGTGTCTTCCAATTTCAGCCTAGTAAAATGACATCATCATTGGACTCTCAACCCATTTTAGATGTTTAAAAAAATTGTTATGTTTTCGGTTTGACATCAGATTAATGGACACTTTGTATACTGAGAATATGCAGGGAATTTGCGACATCGTCAATGGCTCTTCTTATCTGCCTCCCAAAAAGTCATGGACTATGATTCCACAATCTTTCTATTTGATGAGAATGTTTACATGACTTTTTTTATGAAGAAAAGAATATAAAATCCTAAACCAATAACATAATAGTAGAAGTCATTAACAATCCAAGATTCTTTTGTTATATTTGAATAACATAAAATTTATAATGACTTGATAAAACTCCTAATCCAATAACACTATATTTATAAAGATTTTAGATAACTTTTTGCAAATCCACAACTAATAACACCAAATTTTAAAAGAGTTTTAAAAAGTCTTGATTGAATAACAACATATTTTACATAACTTCTTAAGTCATTAAAATTCTCTTTAAATCCCAAACCAATAACCCCCTTAGTATGTATTTATATATTGAAAAGAAAGTTTTTGCCAAAGTATGTTTATAAAAGGTATACCTATGACGATTAATTGAGTTTCAACAAAATACGAGTAACAATTTATGAAGTTTTCGTAACTTTTAATGTGTAAATATTAATGAATTTGTCTTTTTCGTCTTTGAATTCAAAAGTTTTCTAAATTAAGGTTATTATAATAAGTAACCGTTTTCTGAAATATGTACAAGCGACACAAGAATATTAATGGGGACTGGGGAGTAAATTTATATTTGACGAATCATGAATGGTTGTTAATTGAGTTTCCTCAAAGTTTAATATGCCAACTATCAAACCAATTACTAAAGCTGCAAAGATTCATTTTTTCAATGTTTGAACTAAATAATGTGCACGACAAAAAAAAAAAAAAAAAAAACTTAAATAGTACTCTTTAGATTAAGGATTACCTTTAACAGAGTAAATATGAGGATGAGAGCTAGGCAACTCATAAATAAAATAAAAAAGAGTCTTCTCTATCTCTCAGAAAAAAAAACAACACAAACAGCCAATGAGCTTCTCGTGGTCTTCTGTGCCATAAAAACCATTATATACATTCAAACACAATCTGGCGCCACATATACATATGTATGACTGTATGTATATGTCTTAGCCCTTATATATTCATATCTCTCTCCTTGTGTGAGTGGTGAGATGCGTATCCCCATAAGCTGCAACATCGAACCATCTGCAACATTTTGACTCGTTTCTTTTTGTGTTTTTTTCAACATCTGTCTCTCCTTCACTCGCTCTCTCCTAATCAATCTCCCCAACGACCTCTCTTGCCCCACATTCATATCTCTCTCTCTCCCCGGGAAAAATGGATAACTTCTTTCCCTTTTCCTCTTCTAACGCAAACTCTGTCCAAGAATTCGCTATGGATGCTAACAACAATCTCTCGCACCTTTTGTATTCTTACCCGATGGAGCAGATGGCAGCCGTGATGAATCCTCATCAGCCGCTTTACTCGTCCGATGCTTTTCCTCAGATCCCGGTTTCGCAACCCGGAAGTGAGGTCTGTTCTTTGGTTAGTAATCCTAATCCTTGTTTGAGACCAGAGAGAGGTGGATTGTTTCTTGATCCGACAAAGATGGCCAGGATCAACAGGAAGAACGCGATGATCAGATCAAGAAACAACTCTAGCCCTAATTCTAGTCCAGATGAGGTGGTTGAGTCAAAGAGACAGGTGATGATGCTTAACATGAGAAATAACGTGCAGATCCCTGAGAGAAAAGATCTCTACCCTCACTCCACTTTCGATAACAAGGTTTTGTTTTTGCTGGTCCAAAATTTTGAATTTATACGGTTTTGGGTTTATATTTTGTCTCTATGATAATTTTTTTATAAAAAAAAAATTGATTGTTGGTTGTGGTAGAAGCTTAGGGTTTCGTGTGTGAAGCTTTTGAAGAACAGCGATGTTGGGGCTCTTGGGAGGATAGTTCTCCCAAAGGTATGTAAATTCTTTCAATTCAGTTCACTCAGAAATTTATTCGTTTTGTTTTCATTATTTTTCTTCGTTTTCAAAATAACTCAACATTTCATTATAGGATTTGACTACCACCATTTTATAAATAATATTTTGTGGAACATAGCACAAAAATCACTGTGGCCTCAGATTCTCTCATTGCAATTTCACTGAGTATTTATTTCACATTTCATTTTCATACTAATATAGTAGTATTTGTCTAACCAATAATAAGTTTTTCGTCTTTAAAAGTAATCACCCGAAAAACAAGATGAGTATGAAACATGAGTATAGAATCAAATTAGTTTGGTTTCTGTACGTAATTTTGTATTTTGAATTTTAACATTAGCATGTAGTGTATATATGAATTAATTTAAAGTTTTATAGTACTAGTTTAAGATTGAACTTATTTTATGTATCACACACAATTTTTGCTATCCATTTAAAATTTAACTAAGATGAAGATGTGAAAATGAGTTTATTTTAAATTACGGGGTTGAAGAAAATGGAAAGTCGTCAATATGCCTTTCCTATTTAATGGATTCTATTAAATGGTTTACCTCGAGAAACCATTATATGGCATGGGAAAGTGAAAAAAAACATCATGGAAAAGGTTCTACATATCTTGGTTTTAAATTAAACATTGATTTAAAGTTATTTTAATGATAATGGTCATATCGATCGTTGTTATTTTTCTAAGTAAGAAAGACGCCTATATGCTATGGACTGCAGAGAGAAGCCGAAGGAAAGCTTCCGAAGTTATCTGATAAAGAAGGAATCGTTTTAGAGATGAGAGATGTTTTCTCTTTGCAGTCTTGGTCTTTCAAATACAAGTTAGTCTCATCACTTTTTTGTTACGACTTCTTGTTAGATTTCGAGTTGTTTTTATTTATCAATAGGGAATAATTTTACGACAAGAAAGACTTAAAGCTTTATTAATGCCATAGGTTCTGGTCCAATAACAAGAGCAGAATGTATGTCCTCGAGAACACAGGTAAATTAAGGAATTCAATAGTATCATTTTAAAAGTATATAATAGTACTATTAATTCATGTAAAACTAGTAAACTACTCTTTTACTTGTATGGATTTTTTATTTTATTTTTTTGTGGTCATAACTAAAGGAGAATTTGTGAGGCAAAATGGAGTAGAGTCAGGAGATACTTTAACAATATACGAGGACGAAAGCAAGAATCTCGTGAGTTCTCTCTTGTTAACTCCCTTTCCCCTATATTTTTAATTATTATTATAAAAAGACAAAAATAAGTTGAAAATTTATTAATTAGTAGACTGAAATTGGAAATCTGAAAAGTAGTCATTGAATTTAGTTTGTTAAGCATACAGACAAAAACTTCACTGCCCTTTTATTGGCCTTTTCCTGTCAATGATAACATGAAGTTACATCGAGTTTATAATTTTCTTTTTTTGGGTTGATTTGGTTTGGTTATGACTTATGATTTGTGTGTACAATATCTATTCACTTTTTCTTATTAAAGTACTTCGCCGTTACAAAGCCGGGAAGACAAAATGGAGGAAGAGGAGCTAAGTCGATGGAAGTGAACGAGAGGAACCACTACGAAGAGATAATGTATGATTTCATGCCAGGAGACGAAGAAGAAGCTTCTATTGCAATGCTCATCGGAAATCTAAACGATCACTATCCCAACCCTAACGATCTCATGGGCCTCACCGTTGACCATCAGCATTATCAAGCCGCGTCCTCGTTGCTATCTGTGGATTATGCGCACGTGGGTTCACTCGATGATCAAGTGAGCTTTGACGACATTGTGTGGTGATGTAGTGGAAGTTCATATAGGTACCCCCTTGTGAAAATGGACCTTGGGCTATACAAAGAAGAGAGATTAAAAGAAAAGAAGATAGTATATTTCATCATCTGAGATTTACCCCCATTTGAGAGTTTTTTAATTAAGAGAAATTATCATTTATGTTCATAATGTAATTTACTAAAGATTCGTTTTGAGTTTTATAAGCCGGAAGATATTTTAACATCTTTTTAGCAAACAATTTTCATTTTATTTGTTGGAGATATGTTTTTTTATATCAAATTTTGAGATTTACCAAATAACTGTATATATGATAAAATATTTGTTGACAAAGGACATGCATGGGACATTTTGTACTCTAATAAGTCTTCCTGTGATGTGGGAGGCCCGGTCCTGACCTAAAGCCCGTCATGCAAGGGCTTTAGGCGCTAAATTATTATATAAATTTTAAGGGCATCAATATTGCAAAAACTCTTAATAGTGCAGCGGTTATTCCAGATTTTGTGTTTCCTCATGTAGTGTGTTCGAGTCTATGGTGTAACATTAGTCTAAATTTTTGTATTTATGGGCATAAATTTTTTTTTGGCTTTAGGCGGCCCACAGTGTCGGGCCGGCCCTGTGTGGGTGGGACGAAACGGTTCAAACAGAACCGCGCAAATCTAAGATTTCGGAAATACCACATCAAAAGAAGCGTACATGCATGTCACACCGGTGGAAAACTGTTTTTGAGGGAAATTTGTTGGACCAATCATGGGTACTGATTAACTTAATCCAAAAACTAACTCATAAGCGGAGAGTTATCGGATAGACGATTTTGCCATGCTCCGTTTTGGGCTAAAGCCAATGAAGCAGGTGTTTTAGACATAATTATACATATGTTATAAATTTATAATGAGCATCAATTTTAGAAAAGAGTTTGTGATGGTCAACCCGAGTTTATAAACGAAAGAAGTTCACAATTTGAACTTTTCATGAACCGTTTTGAGTCTTTTTTTGTTAATGGGTTCAAAAAAAAATTTGGCTTTAAACATAAATATACTTAGAACCGGCTCATTAGACCACAACAAAACAATCATGGCGCAACTCCACTGATTCATTAAATTTAAATATGTATATTTTTTTCAGAGCTAATTTGTACCGTTAGCTATATATGAAAGAGAAAAAAAATCACAAGCTTGTGTGGGAACTAGGAAGCTTCGGAAAATGATCAAAAACAAAAATTGAATGATATGTTTTGTCAATAATATGTTACTATTGTCAAATTAGACTGTGTATAGTTAATTATTTCTGTACTTGGAAGTACTTTTTGGTTAAAAAATATGTTACTTGGAAAGATTGTCTTGCGAGTTATTTACAAAAAGAGCAACGACAACAAACTAATTTTCGAATTTAGGTATTGTGGGTACTCATCTTCGAATATAGGTACTCCTCCCATGTACAATGACGTTGTTGTCCCTATAATTGTTACAGTAACTCTTGCCTCTACAAATGAATCTCCCAAACTGCACAGTTACATTAGTTTCATTACGATAAAGTAATAAACAATTAAGACAATTAATAAGTCTACGCCTAATCTGAACCGCTCGTTCAGTTCTATCCTTTTCCCCATTTCTCCATTCTCCATCCTTCAGCCCAACTCCAAATCGCAATTCTGATGGTGACAACGAGGATCAGATCTCGTCTACCGCAGTTACAAATGGCCAATCCAACCATTAAAAAACCCTCGAAATCACGTTTACATGCTCTACAGAAAGTTTCAGCTACTCATACAAGCTCTTTCAGCCGTCGTCATAGACGACTCCATGCAGGGGCGGATCTACAGTGTCATAGGGTGGGGCACGTACTAAGTTAAATTTTGTCTAAGTGAGTAGTGGTTATTATGATCTTGTAGCTCGTTTGGTTACGTTGTGCCCCACCCTAAGTTTCGGGTGTCTTGTTCGATGCCCAATTTTAAAACTTTTTTTCTGCTGTCTTCATTTATTTTTCCTTTTATTGTTCTGTTTTCTATTTTTTCTCATATACTTTTATTGTTCTATTTTGGTCTTTTTTAGTGTCTTTTCTAAGTTCTAACATATTTTTATTTCTCTGATTGAGCCTTGAGGGCAATTTCCTTATTCCATTTACACTTTTATAGTTTCTCAAATAAATGTTAGTTTTATACTTTTATTTTAGTCATTGTAATTCCATTTTGACTTTTGAAACAAATTATTATTTTTAAACTGTAAAGATTACATTTGAATTATAAAAATGTTAGTAAAATGAGTAACTAAGTAAACATTTTATTATCTCTTTTGTAGTTTATTTCATAGAGTTTGGATTTATGTGATATTTTATAAATGTCAATTATACTTAAAAAAAAATTACATGTGTTATGATTTGTAACTTAGCAAATAAATTATATTATATGATATATGTAATTAAATATATTTAGAACCCAAAATAAGTTTGTGTCTATTCTGATTTTATTATTTTAATATATTAAAAGTAATTAGAAATTATTTTCATTAATTTTTGTTATATAAATTTTGAAATTGTTAATTGAAAAATGTGCCCATACTGATTTGTTTTCTGGATCCGCCACTGACTCCATGTCTGTAATCGGCTATGTCACCCGCCTTTCTGCTCGCCTGATTCGGCACTTGGAATCGAAGAGGAAGCTTGAAGCCCCATGTTTATCCATTTCTTGTTTGATTGAAATCACCAAACTCCAGTTTCATAATTAGTTGGTACTTTTTTGTGCAGTTTCGTGAATTTTTGTGTTGTGATTCACGCTCTCTTTACTTGTATTCCTTACTCGTTTCAGTTTCAACAATCGCTGAGGAATCAAACTCTTTATATGAAGGTAAGGAAATATTTGGCAATACGTATTTTTATCAATGCTAGTGTGGTTTCCCTTTGGGTTTAGTCATCTGTCTTCGTTTTAAGGTGTAGTTTTGAACACAACCGCAAGGTTAATTTGGTTTCCCCTTGGGTTCAGTTATCTATCATGGCTTTATGGTATATTTTTGAACACTACAGCAAAGTTGAATTGGTTTCCCCTTGGGTTTAGTCATCCTCTTGCCTTTAGGTTATAGTTTTGAACACAACCCATCTTTAAATTGGTTTCCCTTGGGTTCATTCAACCATCTTGGCTTTAGGGTATATAGTTTTGAACACCAACACCCAGAAACATGAACATACATTATCTCGCCTAGATGGACAAAAAAATTGAGATATCTCCAACATCTGATGCATGTTAAAGTTGTCAACTTAGTTATATAACAAGCATTATAAAGATGTGTAGGTTAAACAAATGTTAAACTCTCTTCATCGTCCTCTAAAGGTATGACAATACAGTAATCTCATTTTCATGGGGAGTTGTTTGCTTCCTTCCTCAGCTTGGTACTCTTATAATCTTCTTTGTTTCAGCTGATTTCTTAAGATACATTCGAATAATATGGGGGAGATGGACGTTGACGGATCAAATAGTTTGGAGCTACGTCTTGGAGGAAGTTTCACAAAATCAATATTATAGTGGATCAGAAGATATTCATGATTACAAGAAGAAAAACACACTTCAAAGCTCTAATAATATTTGTTCATAAACTTTTAAATACTGAAAGCAAATAACAACTATTTTCTTTAAGTTTTGGTGAATTTTCATTTGGTGGAATAAAACAGATAAAAAATAATTTGTGCCAAATTATATTCTTTTAACCAAATCTCATACCTAATTGTCATGACATCGTCTAGTTTTCATCTAATTATTTATCCTGCCAAAACTTCGAAAGGTAAATATGTCATCAACAGTTTAGTTCGCATCTAAATATCCAGTCTGCTTTGTTGAAGGGTAAATATGTCTACTACAATGTGATATTGACTTTTTTTCATGCCTCCCGATGTGTGATGCCTAAATCTGAAGATTGATTTCTTGGAGTGCCTGTTTTGATAATAAACTTTTGTCTTGCCTTGCACGCGATGAAAAGAGAGTGTCACGTACAAGTTTTCAGAAGGATGATGCACATATAGAAGTCAGTAATTCTAATAGCATTTTTTAACGATTAGACAAAACAAAAAGTAAGAGAAAATTTATTTTCCACAATTAGAAAACTAAGATAAGTTATTCGGCCTAATTACTCAAACTTGACTCCCTAACACTAACCCTAAACCTAGACTTTGTTAGTCCGACGCTCTAACCCTAGCCTAAATTCTAGTCGAAGCCCAAAACTATTAGTCTATTACCACTGTACTGTCAAAACTGAATGTACAGCGGAGCTCTTTAAACCATAGCCCATAGTCTCTAATTACATAGCCCAAATTAGTTACTTAATACTCCAAACCAACCAACCTGGGACAGTTAGCCCTGTCACTCTGTCGGAGAAACCCATTACCCAGTTAATGAGAATACCGAACCTTATAGAAACCCAAAAATAGAGATAAAATCTCTCATGCAACATGTATTGTATACTTGTAAGTTGTAACCACAGTAACACTCGATCGGTATTCAATACTATTTATAAATAAATTGTACAGTCAAAATATTTATATAGTTTCTTGATTACAATCAATTTCACATGACAAACAACTTTCATATTAATAATACTTATCAGTCAAATTTGATATGGTTTATGACATTACATGTATAGGTAGTCAAATACCCATATGCAAGTGAGTAGAAGACCAGAATGCATACCAAGTTACGATTTGACTCCTTTTTTTTTCTCTCTCATTGGACTTACGCTATAGATCTTGGATATAACACGATCGCACTAAAATGAAAAATCCCATGCATATCGTTGGTGTTCTCCGGGATAGGCTCCTCGCTTTGCTCCGAAGGATGATTGCAGAATTTCACGTGACTACGTGAGCTTGTTTCACTAATTACTACGTAATAGATAGGATCCTTCTCCTAGTTGACTAAATGTTATTCGGTCGTAATAGTTGACATCTAGATCTATGCACAACAAACCATAAAATAATTCTACATTTATAGCGCTTGGATATTAATACAACCAAAAAAAAGTACTACTTTTTTAGATTAATACTAGTATAAATTAGGAGAAAGTAAAATTTCTAAATTCAAAAAATTACACATTTGGATTGAAATCGTCATTCTTAAACCTCCTACATAAATATATAACCTCGTTAGTCTTGTAAGTATACAAATTTACACAAGCATAACTGTTAGTATAACTTAGGAATATAAATGACTAACTAACCTTATTTTTTAAAAAAAATAGTACTACTCCGAGTGGGTGAATTTATTGACATTGATATTAAAATTTTATTAACTATTACCCCATTTTTCAAATCATAGTCTCATTAAATTATAATGGATTCCAACTCCCAAGTACTCAAGCTCCTAAACATAAAAACGTAGGAAGCGTGGAATTTCGATTTAGACATTAAATGTGCAATGTAATAGTACTAGAATTTACCCGTGGTACACCACGAGTCCATTTCTTTTATTTTTTTTGTTTGTTTCATAAATCAATAACCCCGTGCATTCTAAAGAAATTAACAGTTTGACTGTTAATTATAGGATTTAACCCACAGTTTACCGCAAAATAATTTGTTCTCAATTTAACATATCTAATATTCTAATATTGATAATGTTAGCAAAATAATGAAATGATAAACTATTTGTGTAACACGAAATTAATGATAACTAAATTTATATTCATATTGATCCAAATCATTCGCACAATATAATTTTATTGCGTGTTATTTTAAATTTTAATTGTAAATATTCATTATATATTAAAATAACTCAAATGTAAAATAATATATATTTGGAAATACTTGTTTGGTTACAAAAATCCTAAAACAATTTTTTAAATATATATCCGTTTATAAAAATTCAAATCACATCATATGCTGAAAAAAATCTAAAATTTTATTAACTTTATATATTAAATAGTAATTCAAATAATTAAATGTAAGATTAAATAAAAGTGAAAGGAGAATTCTATTTTATTATAACATATTGCTTTAAATTAGGTAGATAGATTTTAAGAAATTAATATTATCAAATACGGAAATGATTTTGTTTGGTTGTAAAGATTGTAGAGAATTTAGTTGGAACTTGTTTGGATACAAAGATAAGAGAGGATGACACAAAAATGTACTTCAAAAATGTTAAGATAGATATGTTATGTGTGGACTATGAAACAATGTATGAACGTTCACAAGTGTGTATATATGGGCTGTGAACTTGTGAGTTGTGATCGTTCATCGCACTTTGAATTTGATCGTCACAAAACTTTGTGGGCAGCTCCGGGATATTTAAAGCTTGCTTTTCAACGGTGGAGATTGTAAATGGACAGTTAGTTTTCGTTATGTGGTTCAATCTTCAAAGCTGTTTGTTTATGTTTCTCTATCGGTTTAATTTCAAAGTTGTTTTGTTGTTGTGGCTGGTTGTAGGGCGTGTTTAGCTGTGAAAATTGTTTCAAAAAAAACTTCTTAAAAACAACTCCCAAATAAGATTATCCATCGTTTGCCTAGATGCAAACCAAGCTTGAATGCCACATGCATACTTCATATTATGCTTAACCGGTTCCAAATTTTTTGTCAATCAACTTACTAGATTCTCAATGGGAAATTGTTTGATAATTTTTGTTAGAATATGTAATTGTGTTGCTGTGGAACTTAACCCTTCGTTGATGTTGTAAAGATCCGACAATCATGTCGGACATTGATAAACCTAACTATAACACTATGATACTATCCTATACACTGATGAAAAATATAAGAACAAAGACTAGCACGAAAGTAGCCATATTTTTTGGAGGAAAATGTGGTAAGTTCACGATGCATACTTTTTCGGACGTATATACTTATTGTTTTTATTAAATTCAGTAAAATCATAAAAGCAAAGAGAATCATTCCAACGACAAGAATGATTAATTAGTCTACATTGTAAACGTAATGATACACATCTTCGCGTTTTCCGATTTAAACATTTAAACAATTATGGCTCATAATTGTGTTATATGATCTATAGCGAAACGTTAGACAAAAGCATCCAAAGATAGGTTTTAATTTGAAAAAAAAAATAATAATAATAATGATAGGGTGGGTCTATCATATTTCCCATACTTTTGCAGGTAACGCGAAAATGTAACATGACATGTCTCTATCCGGACAAAACATAGTTATCCCGCAACGTTAATAATTCAAGTTACCCCCGTTCGTGAATATTATTGATCATTGTAGAAAGAAATGGTGGGTTTGGACCTTTTTCGTGAATCGCTTTAGACATTTAACATTTATTTAACACAGAAAAGAACAAAAACAATTCAAACAAAACGACAGGTAAAGGAAAAATATCTAAACGTAACAGTTTTAAGTTTTAACTATTGGAGAAAAAGTTTCTCAATAATAATGGATTTAAATTCGAGCATGGTGATATTTGTATTATAGAGTTGTCTTAGAGTATTACTTATTATCATGTTTATCGGCAACTGATCCTAGCTAGTTGCCTGCGTAGGACTTTTGGAGTTACCTGATCAAATTTTGATGTATGATACAAAAAAAAAAAATCTATTTTAAGCAATTGGGGAACATGTGCAACGTAACGCAGCAATTACGGTCAAAGTCTCCAAAAGATGTCATCAGCCGATCAGCGATATATTGTGAGAAATTAGTTAAAACAACATCAGATTTTCATAAAATGTGGTTTCCATGCATTCATCACAATTAATGTAACTAATGGCAAACTCACTTCGAGGCTACTTACGTATAAAAATATATAGTTAAAGATTTCATGTTTGGTAGGACATTTGCAAAATACCTTTTGTAGAAGGGTGGCTTAATCTGTGCAACAATGCACTCCAATCAAATGTTCTACTACTTTCAAAACAGAGTTTGTTTTTTGTTTGACAAAACCCATTATAAAGTACATTTCTGATGCTTAAATATCAGAAATTTTTACTCGATCATACATGAAACACATCTCCCGCTAATATGATATTATCGTATAAGTTGGTAGTTTCTTAGACTATGGTTCTGCAACTAAAATAGCTATCAATACTTTGATTTTCCTAAATCCACACATATAAATTATCAAAAACTTTTGCATGTAATTGCTTTGATATCATCATGTCAAAAACAAAAGTGCTTTCTTTGATATCATGTCAAAACAAAAAGGACGCAAAACAAATTATAATGGAAATTCATATTCAACATTACAATGATTCGCGCTATAAAACAATTTCTCTAAATTTTATACTCTTCCAATATATTACTTTTGTTAAAGTATCTAAATAATGTTCTGTTTAGATGGATCACCAGTGATAGTAGTAAAGTTATATATCGAGATCCTTTAACAAACAAAGAAATAGTGAAGTTATTTTGTTCTTGTCATTCCATATATTGAATTGAATTATGTATTGTAAAAGTAAAAATATTAAATAGTTATTTGGTTTTAAAAATAAAAAATGTATTAAATAAACTAAATAAAATAATCTTTTGTGATACAAAAAAAAAAAAATTAAAACATCATCTATTCTAATACAGAGAGAGTTATATATTTCTAACCAGAATAATCGAGAAACAAATACTGCAACTTGACATCGACGATCTAAATCTCACACCGAGTCTTTTATTCTAAATATTTACTAGATGGGTCAAGATTTAACACATTGGTTTCAGCGGTGAGCTAAGAAACTTTATTTGTGGACATAATTAAAAAGTTTATGAATCGATATTTAATGATTCATCTTACTTTGACAAAAATAAATAAAGTTTTCATCTAGAGTGTATAGTAGAAAAAAGAGTAACAAAAAAAAAACGAGTAGTAAAATGTAAGAAGAGTGGCTAATGTGGTAGTTAAAAAGTAACTAATAACGGAGTAACTCATTTCGATCATTTTTGATTTACTATTTACAAAAAAAAAAAAAAAAAAAAANAAAAAAATAAAGAGTTATTTCATGACACTAGAAGCGTGAACCCTCTCTCCTATATTATATATAGACCCATTTCATAATCACAAATCATATCACTAACCAAACAAAAAAATGGGGTTCGTAGCTAAGAGTGTACTAGTGAGTCTTGTAGCACTTTGGTGCTTCACTTCCTCTGCTTTCACTGAAGAAGTGAACCATGTGTCTCAAACCCCTTCTCTAGCTCCTGCGCCGGCTCCTTACCACCACGGTCACCATCACCCACACCCTCCACATCACCACCACCCTCACCCACATCCTCATCCACCGGCCAAATCACCTGTTAAACCCCCGGTTAAGGCACCAGTGTCTCCACCAGCCAAAGCTCCGGTTAAGCCCCCAGTTTACCCTCCCACCAAAGCTCCAGTTAAGCCCCCAACCAAAGCTCCGGTTAAGCCACCAGTTTCCCCGCCAACCAAACCTCCAGTTAAGCCCCCGGTGTACCCTCCCACCAAAGCTCCGGTTAAACCCCCAACTAAAGCCCCGGTTAAGCCACCAGTTTCCCCACCAGCCAAACCTCCGGTCAAGCCCCCGGTTTACCCTCCCACCAAAGCTCCAGTGAAGCCACCAACTAAGCCCCCGGTTAAGCCACCTGTTTCTCCTCCCGCTAAGCCACCGGTTATGCCGCCGGTTTACCCGCCTAAGTTCAACCGTAGCCTAGTCGCCGTTCGTGGTACAGTCTTCTGCAAAAGCTGCAAATACGCTGCGTTCGACTCACTCACAGGCGCTAAACCAGTCGAAGGTTTGAACCATTTTCTTTATTTATTACTTCTTTCACTTTCGTTAATTATTTCATACACTCATAAATACCTCAGTAATAGTAGTCTTGTAAACAACTCGACCTGCCTATAGAATAATACGTACGCATTTATTCATTCAGTACTGTATACGTATATTTGTCTATAGAATAATAAGTATTTCATACCAAAAATCATGACGCACACTTCGATAATAATAATTCAAAATTTCAAAACGTTACAAGTGGGACCTTTTGGTACGTAACTAGTCAATGTTTCGAAAAGAGGTAAAAAAAATAAAAGAGAGTGACTATGTACACTTCTGCACTCATCAGTCACTGTTTTTTACAGTCTGGCCCATAAATTTCACTACTTCCCAAAAGCATATTACTATTCCCATTAGTTCAAAAAACAGATCTAACGTGTATTAATTATATTTTATTTCTTTATGGTTCGTGCAGGTGCTACTGTGAGACTAGTGTGCAAGAGCAAGAAGAACATAATCTCGGAGGCGACAACAGACAAGAACGGATACTTCTTTTTGTTGGCTCCGAAGACGGTGACTAACTACGGTTTCAGAGGATGCCGTGTGTATTTGGTGAAATCAAAGGACTACAAGTGCAACAAAGTCTCCAAGCTCTTCGGTGGAGATGTCGGCGCTGTGCTCAAGCCTGAGAGAAGCCCAGGAAAATCCACGGTGGTGATCAACAAGCTGCCCTACGGTATCTTTAACGTCGGTCCATTTGCCTTTAACCCGGCTTGCCCCAAATGAAGATGAACCCTCTGGTTACTTTCTTGATTACGTCGTCGTGTTTGTGTTAAGATTAATCTCGTGTTCAAGAAGAGTGTAAGAGTGAGTGAGTGAGAGAGAGAGGGAGAGAGTTATGTGCGTTGGAATTTTAATGTTAGCTAGTTTTTTTCTTAAGTTAAAAATGCTTGGATTTTAATTATGATGTATTCTCTCTCTCTCTTTTTAAGCGACTTTGATTAAGTTTCGTTTGAATAAAATAGTACTACTAGCTTTTACAGATGATTTATTTTTCGATTTTATTCAAGCTTGCAAATGAGTGAATGACTAGAGTGAAATGATTCCACTAGATAACATAACACATTGAATGAACAAAGAGAAAAATTAGTTAATAGCCAATAAATGAAAGCGTCCAGGCGCTAGTTTAACGATACAGTTTTATACTACTATTGCTTGTACTTAATGAATAGCTTGTACTGTATTTTTTTGTTCTTTTCAACTTGGATCAAATAAAAAAAGATAAGAAAAATTATGATGCAGACCAAAAAAAAAAAAAAAATGATTACTAAGAAAGG
>NC_025701.1:14228818-14234708 GCF_000633955.1 Camelina sativa | reverse complement strand
TAATTGTCGGCCACGGGGCTGACATCATTTCCCATCACATCTCAAAGTTTTATAACAAGGACAAGAAATAATTCACTACTACTAATAAAGAGTTTTAGTTAAAACGGCTAGTTTGAAAAACTTTGAAATTAGAAAAAGTGATTAACAAGATGGGTTTGTGGCGGAGCGATTTACTGATTATATATATACATACTGTATATATTTGTCTTTTGCTTTTCTTGTATATGTATTTATGTGGTGTCATGCATTAGGATTCGACTTAGTTTCATAACTTGAGCTTCTCTCTTAAAAATTATTAACCGGGTTGTTGTTATGCACCGGTTAGGCCTTTACATGTCAGTTCAACGGAATCAAATTTGTTATGTTGTTGCTTTTATGGTCTTATAGCGACTGAACATATATTTTTTCTTGTTACGAGAATTCAGATGTAGTTGTCGAGCGTTGATCACCAATTCAATGATCGAAAGAATTGCGGTGTTAACCTTTCTTACTTCACTCTTTTCTTTGAACAGACGAGAGATCAAATAAATGTCCACTAGAGATATTCATAAAGGTTTGATCATTTCTACAATCGACTAACTATATTGATAAACTACATAAAGACATGGCCCAGATAAAATGCACACAACAAGGGATAGGTTTCTTAACTCACACCGAATCCAATTAGTAAATAGTATAACAAATAGAAGAGCCCAAATTATATAAAGCCCAACGTGTCTCTCCACAAGCAAACGAGCCACGCAATAGAATTGTAAGTCTATACTAGTACTAGTTTACTTAGTCAAACCCCAATGATTAGATTACTTCCAAGAAAAGCATTTCTTGATTGACTGAATATAGTATATTCAAACACGACACGTAGATAAAATCAACTTAACTATAAACATCATTTCGAGTCTACATATTTATTAATATTATTGACCAAAAAAAAGGTCACATAAATGAGTTTCCTAGTCATCAAAAAAAAAAAAAACCATCATTGGGTTTAATTTGAGTTCCAACGATTAAAAATTAAATGTTCTTTTGTAGAAATTATAGTGTCTCTCTCGATACCTCTTTATCATTTATTGCCAAGAAGACTATAACCAAATGAGTCTACTACACAAACAAACAAGAATAGCAAAAAAAAAAAATCAAACTTCCCTTCTTTTGGCGACGGCGCGTNAAAAAAAAAAAAAAACCCATCATTGGGTTTATTTGAGTTCCAACGATTAAAAATTAAATGTTCTTTGTAGAAATTATAGTGTCTCTCTCTCTCGGCTACCTCTTATTATTTATTGCCAAGAAGACTAGTATAACCAAATGAGTCTACTACACAAACAAACAAGAATAGCAAAAAAAATCACACTTCCCTTCTTTTGGCGACGGCGCGTGTACACCACTCTCAAAGTCAACGCGTGAACGAAGACCTAAAGAAATTTTAGAAAGAGAGACTAAAAAGAGCCAATAGCGCCCACCGAAAACATTTTCTTACCGAACCAAAAAACACAAAAAGCTTCAAACTCAAAAAAAAATAAAAACACAATTTTTATCTTTCTCTCTCTCTCTCTCTCTCTCTCTCTTAACACACACACAAATGGAGAATTCGCCGAGATACAGAGAAGCGACGAATCTGATTCCATCGCCGAGATGCCACAACAACAACAACAACAGCTGTAGTATGAGCAGTAGCAGTGAGAGTAACAAACCACCCACAACTCCAACCCGACACGTTACTACAACAACAACAACAAGATCCGAATCCGGCAACCCGTACCCGACAACATTCGTTCAAGCAGACACTTCATCCTTCAAACAAGTCGTTCAGATGCTAACCGGATCCTCCGACAGACCCAAACACGGTTCTTCCCTTAAACCAAACCCGACCACCCATCATCATCATCATCAACCCGACCCGACAACAACAAGATCCACTCCTTCCTCCTCCTCCTCTTTCTCAATCCCTCCGATCAAAGCCGTACCAAACAAGAAACAGTCTTCTTCTTCTTCTTCTTCTGCTTCAGGGTTTCGTCTCTACGAGCGTCGTAATTCAATGAAGAACCTCAAAATCAATCCTTTAAACCCGGTTTTTAACCCGGTTAACTCAGCTTTCTCCCCACGGAAACACGAGATCCTCTCCCCGAGCATCCTCGATTTCCCATCTCTCGTCCTCAGCCCCGTCACGCCTCTTATACCCGACCCGTTCGATCGATCCGGGTCATCATCGAACCAGAGCCCCGAAGAGAAAGCTATAAAAGAGAAAGGCTTTTATTTGCATCCGTCTCCGGCTACTACTCCGATGGATCCAGAGCCACGCCTTCTTCCTCTTTTCCCTGTTACTTCACCTCGTGTCTCAGGTTCTTCTTCATCAGCAGCTTCTTCTACTTCTTGAAGAACCCTAAATTTTTAATTCTTTTTCTTTTTGTGATCTTCTTTTTAATTACTATATATTATATAAATTGGGAATTTGAGAGATGAATGAATGAATCCTGATGAGAATTATTATTATTATTATTATTATTATACGAGAAAGAAAAAAAAAAAAAAAAAAAAAAAANAA
This sequence comes from Camelina sativa, assembly GCF_000633955.1. Classification (NCBI taxonomy): domain Eukaryota; kingdom Viridiplantae; phylum Streptophyta; class Magnoliopsida; order Brassicales; family Brassicaceae; genus Camelina; species Camelina sativa. Next base: position 14,232,169 of record NC_025701.1, on the reverse strand, counting down.
AAAAAACAAAATTTGTAATGTTGAGATGTTTGCTCAATTTTCAAAAAAAATCCTAGCCCTTTCAATTGTACTATTAATCTCTCTTCTCGCTATCTATATATGGTGCTTTTGATATATGCTCTTATTTGGCTTTGGCTTCAATAACTATTGTGATGTGTTTGATTGAATTGAATACGAAAACAATTACTATCAGATTAGTATTTTTTTTTTTCCACTCCTACTCTTATTGAATTCAGTTATTAGTTGTCCAATTTGACTGAAATGATCTTATAGTAATAATAACTGTATATAAGCAAGCAAGCACACACAATTTGTTGCTTCCTACATTGTTGTTCTTAGACTTAAGAGAGAAACCAAATTGGTCCTCCAACCTTCTTTTGCTAAGTATTGATGAAAGGGAAAAAGGAGTTTTTTTCGTAAATAACAGGGCACACCATCTTCTTTTGAAAATAGAAAGAAAGAAAGAGGATAGAAGGAAGTGGGGCTTAGCTGTCTAAAGAGAGAGTATTAATTAAGAGAGGTAAGGAATCTTTTGACTATATATATACATATATTCATGATTTTGATGATAGATAGGGTTTTGTTTTGAGATTTTGACCCCTTTTTACCTATATTTTTAGCCTAATGAATAGCAATAACAATATTGTGGTTTGGATACATTTAGAGTACAAATCTTTAGTTGTGGTCACTGATGGGTCTAAATAAATACTACTCCCTCCGTCTCAATATATTGGATGTTTTGAGGTTTATTTGATGTTTCAAAATATAGGATGTTTTCAGGTTTTTATGCAGCTTTTAGATTAATTTAATAATTTATATTATGCAGTTTTGTTTATGATTGGTTGAACTTTTATAAAGTAGTATTTTCTTAATCTGCGTGTTTTACTCAAAACATCCTATATTTTGAAACGGAGAGAGTAATATCTTCTTGGGGTTAAAAAATCATGGTGAATGTTTTAGTTGAAAGGTGAACTTTAGTGGCGGCATATGGATTGAGGGTAATGGGCAAATATGCAAGCAAAATGGCCCCATCGCATTTCTTTATAAATCTTTGTTTTGAATCTTTCTTTGGTCAAAGTTTTTATTTAGAGAAACTTTCAAAAATATTAGTTAGGTGCTTCAATTGGTTGCACAAAAGGGACGTGGTCTACGGAAACGATTAATGCTTAAATTGTTTACTAGTATTTTTTTTTTGTCATTAAATGGTCTTTCATGACTAACTTAAAGTTTTTAAAATTAAACTTGACTCAATCTTCTCATGGTGGACCGGATCTAATCTATTATTATCTTTTTTCATCTCTCTCCAAAATATATTTAAAATTCTCATGTGAAGAGAGTTGAACTTGTGTGGTCCATTTCCACTATTAGTGGTGCTATGATAACGATTGCGGTTGACTCATTTTTTAAATTTTTTTTTTTTTTTTAAAGTATAAAAGAGATTTTTTTTTCTTTTCTTTCACTCATTTGTAAAAATATTTTAACTGTTATATTCCTTTATTGGTAAATCTTACCCACTATAGAATCCAATCTAATTCTTCTATTGGCAAAATCTTATCCACTAGAATCCAATCCGGATTTTTGATGATGTTATATTACCTAAATTCCTTAAATTACAGAGTATATTTCAAGATTTAGATGGCTTCTTCTTCTTTTACAACAAAGAATATATTCCAAACCAAAAAAAAAACTAGAAAAGCGTTTATTAAAAAAAAAAGCTCGCTTGTAAAAATCTCGTTCACTAGTGTATTATATAAAAACTACTCCTATAAAGAAATAATAGAAAAGTCAAAAAAAAGTAATGGAGATGTGGTGTGAATAGCAATAATGTTTTCAAAGTTAGGTTCTCTCATCTCACTTCAAAGTCTTCTTTGGCTCTCTATTTTCTTTTCTTAATTTTAATGAAATTTGGAAAAAGACCATACAGTGCTGAATGAAGTAGTAGTGCAGGTGGGTGGGTCTTGTGACCACGAAACTACCAAACATTTCCTCAGACAAACAAACAAACAATTTTTTTTAACAGTTAGCTAAACTGAGTCAGAGCACAGGATGGGCCTAAGCAGAGAACATTATACGTTTTCTTAGGGCTCTTTTATTGCCCCCCATGAACTTGAAGCTGTTTTGAGTACGACCGGTTAATATATACTCTCATCTCTATTAAGTTTTTTTTGTTTTGTTTTCATATATAAAATATAATTTCTATTTTCTACTTTGACCAATTCACTAACAAAATCTATCCAATTTTTATGTATAAAACACATATCTAAACTTTGTAATTTTTTTTTCATTTTCATATCAGTTCTGCAGTTCCAATTAAAAACATTAAAAACGGATCTTAATTAGTAATGAAACTCTTCGATTTGTTTATAACTGCGAAGTTGAATTAAGTTTGATTTAAAATCATAAATTGAACCCCAAAAGACTTTTCCTACGGTGACGGCATGAAGGTGCCCGCTTTATTTGGGCTCGGACTTGGGCTTTTCCAATCCAAAAACAAGTTTGCTTTGAGACCCCAAAACACTTCTATCTAGCCATTACATTTTCATTTTTTTTTCTTCTGTATATACTTTGTTATATATATATATATATATATCACATTTTCTTAATGATTACGAGGTTCTGGTCTCGTGGTGTACATCGCCGTAAGCTCTAAGACGAGGTCCAAACCATGTAGCCACGTAGACCCCTCCCAAGGTCAACGTGAATCGAACTTCTGGCTTGAATATTCGGTAACTGGCTTGAAAAAACGATGTGATGTGAACCATGATCTCAAAGTCATAGTTTCATGTGGATACATCCCGAAATATTACCCTCGATCTTGGAAATTTAAGCAAAGAAACCTCAAATAATGATTTCTCATTTAGTCAAGGTTATTGGCGATCCTTTTGTTGGATAAAATAAGAATGCATTCAATTTTTTAGTTCGATCGGTTGATCATTCCATGATCATTAACAATCTCAACAAGTAACCCGAAGCTTGATGTGTCGCGTTTGTTTCGATATAAATAAAATACAAAAGAAGATATAGAAAGGAAAACTATGTCCATTTTGGCTCCGTCGTCTTAAAACAAATTGTAAGATACTAAAACATTCATGATGTATATAATAGAAAAACGGAACTTAATTATATGAACGAAACGAATTAAAAGAACAACAACAAAGGAAAAGAAGCGATATACCAATGAATCAAAAGCTTATATGCATCATGATGATGATTAAATAATTAAAAGGAAAAAAAAAAATAACAAAAGGAGAATATAAAGATCATACGTATAACATATAGGATACGTTAAGAAATAATGGAAAAAAAAATATATATATATATATATATATATATATATATATATATATATAT
>NC_025701.1:14225515-14228050 GCF_000633955.1 Camelina sativa | reverse complement strand
ATTAATTATTACCCTTTTGTTTAGGTTTTTGGTTTCTTCTACGCCCTTTCCTTGTGACAAGGAGAGGGAGAAATAGAAGTATGTGAGATTGTGCAGAAGAACAAATGAGAGATTGGTTTTGTTGGGTGGTAAAAAAAGGTTAAGACAGATTTTGAGATTTTTGCTTGTTATTATTTTGTGGTCGTTAATTCTGTTACTTTGAAATTGGGGGTTTTAACCTCTTTTTTAGGACTATTTTTCTCCATTTTTTCCGTTCGGTGGTTAGATCTATATTTGTTCTAAGTTATTTCTGGCTCTGCTTTTTATTCGGCTAGCTTCTTTTTTCTTTTCCTTCTAAAAGTATTAATCGAATGCTCAACTTTAGCATGTAATTCTATTATCAGTTTTGTAACCAATTTCAAAACAAGTTTAAGAGTGAATGGGTGATTTATTGGATTTTGGTTTCCTATAAGAGGATGTAGGATCATATTATCATAATAATATTTTGGAATTTCTTCCCCGTAATTTCATAAACTATGCGTCAGTTTTTTTGCATATTCTATAAAGATATTTCGTCAACTCTATTCTCATAGATCTCATTTTTGTTTTTGTTTTTGATCATATTCTCATTAGATCGATCTCATTATTAATTAGCACATATTTCATATTTTGGATCCTTGCCACATTTTTAATCTCATATTAGATATGTACCAAGCCGGGCAATAATCGACCGTCTGTCAAATTTTTAGACCTATATATAATCAGTTAGTTTTTAAATTAGAATTTTCAAGAAATTTTTTTTAAAAAAAAAACAAAAAAAATCTCGGACAAACGTCCATTTATCATGATATACAAATTTCCACTATGAATGTAGTTACAAATGCAATATTGCGATGTGGTATAGATATAGTACTCCATAAATTAAAGTGCCAGGAAGAGCAAAGACGAGTAGTGGTAGAGTTGGTAAAAGAGTGTAAGATGTCGGTCAATTATGTTTCTCAAAATATTTTTTTCATAATGATAACAATGACAAGAAAATCAAGAGATGCATGTTATAGAAATGGGTCAAATCACGTAGCGACCAACTACTACAACGTTCGTTGCCCGCGTCTCATTGGTTACTATGTCTATTGTCATTAAGAAGTTACTTAAATCACACAATTATTCTATAACTAAATAGCAAAAGTCAATACCAAAAGCACACTATTCTAGTCTCGTACTTATCGTCGCAATCTATTTACCAAACGAAGTAGACAAGACAACACACAAAATATGTATAACGCGAATACAGTTTCCAACTGCCGTAAAGTATGATCTTGAGCCAGAATAGTAAGTAATTGTGAAGTTGAAGAATTGGAAATATTTCAAGTGTCTCTTTGATAGTTTCGAAGGCTAATTACTTTGCAGTTCATACATAGACACCATCGACATAATTTCCAACATTAATATGTTTTTTTATAGAAAAAAAGAAAGTCACTAAAAAATAACGCATGTGTATCTATCTATCATCAAAATATCGACATCAATCATGAAAGATATTTTCCTCTTTTTAAAAATGATAAAAATGAAGAAAGTTGTGTTGGTAAATTTCCATTCAATTACGTGCATTGTTTGTCTTTGTTTTTAATACGAATGGGTCCATCACATACATATAAAACCAAAAAGACAAGTCATCTTTTGAGGTGATGTCAAGTAAACAAATATATTGTAGCTAATCTATGATTTGTGGGATATCAATTTCTTAACTAAACAGGTTTTATTTTAAAATTAAGATCAAGGTGAAGATTTCGTGGGAATTATTAACTTTTACCATCTTTTCATATTTGATAAAAGTTTAGATGATCATATGTGAATATATTGATCAACACACAAACGCACACACACACAAAATATCCATCAATCTAAAATTAATTTGTTTGGGCCAATATATACCAAGTATATGAGTTTAAAACAGTCTTATTCTCAATATTTATTTTGTCGAACAAGAAGATTTCCAAATTTATGGAATAGAATAAGACAACTTATCGATTCTATAACAAAGTTGAATATCTCTACTTGTTTTGTTATTATATAACTTATTTTTGGGTCTTCGAACAAACTGTTTTTTTTTTTTTAAGACTACAACTGTTGATTAGACAAAATTAACTATCCAAATTCTAGTCAGACAATTTATCATATATCACCGAGTCTGACAAATGTTGAAAGCTCATTATATGCTTTATCCCTAAAGTTAAGGATAAAGGAAGGTCTGGCTTAAACGTCAAGGAATATTAAATGTGGCGTGGGTAACTTTTGATTCCTCTAAATTCCTTTTTTATTAGTAGGATTAGATGCATTATGCATTACATAAGTCGGATACTAGAGCATTTTTTAAAATGACGTGCCAACGTGGTAGCAAAATCTTAGATACTAATTACAGGATTATTTTTACAGGTATTATGAAATTCAAGAAAATAACATATTTTTATAACATGTTATTTTATTATTTAAAATTTACTTATCTAATATATTGTAAATATATATATATATATATATATATATATATATATATATATA
>NC_025701.1:14220937-14225070 GCF_000633955.1 Camelina sativa | reverse complement strand
TATATATATATATATATATGGTTCTACATGCATTATTACACTAGATATCTCCTCCAAATTTATCTATGCATAATTTGCATATTCCAGAACTCAAAATCTCAAACCTAGTATTAAAAACATTAAACATACTTGTGTTCAAAAAAGTACTCAACCAAAAAAAAGTTATTTGTTTTGTCTAATAATTTATTTAGCTGAATCCTTGAGGAAATTTAAGGAAAACAACAACAAAAAATATATATAATTATTTGGAGGAGAAACAAATGAGTAGTTGGGGCACTTGGAAGAAGTGGAATAATGGATTTAGATATGTATCCACCTCTGCATCTCAATTTCTTCATCATGATCATGATCATCATCATCACCAATTCACCAAACCTAGTAAAATAAATTATTTGTTTTTTTTCTAATCATTTAGCTGAATCCTTGAAGAAATTTTAAGGAGAAAAATGAACTAAAAATATATATAACTATTTGGAGGAGAAACAAATGAGTAGTTGGGGCACTTGGAAGAAGAAGTGGAATAATGGATTAGATATGTATCCACCTTTGCAGCTCAATTCCTTCATCACCATCATCATCATCATCATCATCANATTCCTTCATCACCATCATAATCAATTCATCAACATCATCATCAGCTACCTTTCTACTTTGTCCGTTTCACAACTGAGCAAGCCAAATCCTATCTCTCCCTTTCTCTCTCTTCCATGTGATACACTTCGCTTGGCTTCTTCTTTTCTAACCTCCGTACGTCAAAGTTTCTTCTGGTAAAGTCCATCCTCTTCTCCCTTTTGTCTTTTCGTTTTCCTTCTAAAAAGATTCACTCTCTCCTCCGATTCTCATCTTCCCCCTCTCTCTTTACTTTGCTTCTTTGATTGTGATATCTCTCTTAGCTGATGTTCTTGTCTCTGTAATCCTTGAATTTAGCTACTGTTTATTTCTTGGAGATTTTCATCATCTAAGTTTCTTTAGTTTCACCCAAAGCTTCTGTCTTTAAGCTTATCCAGTTCAGGTTAGATGATAGTTTTCTTGTAGACCAAGCACTCATGTGTTTTATAGTCCTAAGCTTCTTCCTTTTTTTTCTCTACTATTTATGATAAATTCTTGATCTTTGTTAGTATTTCAATGTTTCTCAGGCCTGCTTTTGTGCTCTGTCTCCAAATTTTGAACCACTATTGTCTGATTCCAAATAGGATGGAAGCTTCTACTGGAAAATTACGCAAGAGTAATGCCAATTCAGCTGATCAGAAACATAACCCTAGGTTTCTTGTAGAGGTAAGCTTCTTGTTTTTGCTTACAGCATCTCTTTAACTGTTTGTGTGTATGAACATTGAACACACAAAATTGAATAATGTCTTTTGTCAGGTAAATAACATTGAGAAGCAGCTATGGACATTAATCCATTCAAAGGGTATCTTGCATCCAGATGTGTCTGAATTATACGCGAAAACAGGCTCCACCTACGAGCAAATCTTTAAAAGCAATCTACAGCACGAAGAGCTTCAAGAAGTAGAGTTCTGTCTCTGGAAACTTCACTATAAACACATCGATGAGTTTCGTAAAGGCCTTAAAACAGATGATCATGTCAAGCATATGAAAGCATTCAAGTTGTTTCTGTTAAAAGCAGCTGAGTTTTACCAGAATCTGATTTCCAAAGTCAGAGAATATTACCACAGACTCTCTGAAGAATCTGGAGTACAAAAAGGCAGATTCTTGTGTCATCGTTTCTATATCTGTCTTGGAGATCTTCAAAGGTATAAAGAACAATATCTGAAAACGCAAGAACATCCTAATTGGTCAACTGCAGCTACATACTATCTTGAAGCTGCAGAGTCTTGGCCTGATAGTGGGAATCCTCATAACCAGGTAACTAATTCTTCTTCCACTACTCTGTTTTGTTTTATTGCCATTTCTGAGTGATTCTCTTACATTTGTGTAGCTAGCTGTTGTGGCGACGTATGTTGGTGATGAATTTTTGGCTCTGTATCACTGTGTAAGAAGCTTAGCTGTGAAAGAACCTTTTCCTGGTGCTTTGAACAATCTTCTTTTGTTGTTTGAGAAGGTGATTGATTCACTGATACCTTTCTATATATCTGCAATTGGGTTATCTTTGCCTTACATTGCTCAAAATGCTTTGTTTTATCTACTGCAGAACAGATCTTCTCCTTTGAAGTCTCTGTCTACTGATGCTCAGTTTAACTTCTTAAACCCATCAGAGAGAAATGTTTCTGTGAAGGATTTGTCAAAAGCGGAAGGAGAACTAGTGGCTGGAGTTGATTTATGGCCCCTGGTTGTTCGAACGACTAGCTTCTTTTTCCTCAAAGCCAGGTAAGTTTGGATCATTAGTAACGTTTTCTCATCTTTTAGCTCAAGTTCTTGATAAGCCTTTCTCCAAAACTGTTCTTCTCTTCAATTCTTTCTGGTTTGTTTCAGGTTAGATGAGTTTGGTTGTGCATTTGCCTCAACTATAAGAGAACTGGATGCAGCGTTTGCAGCAAATGATAGAAATGTAGAAGCCATATTGGAGTCTTATCAATTTATGGACACGGCGAGAAAGGGACCTTATAAAATTCTCCAACTTGTTGTGGTTTTCATCTTCATCTTCCACAACTTCGCCGAGGTTAATGGATCAGACAACGTAAAAGAGGAAGATAAGCTAAATTTAGCATTAACTATGGTGTTCATTGTCATGGGGCGAGTTGTTGAGAGATGTTTGAAGACAAGTCCCTTGGATTCTTGCCCTCTCTTACCTGCTCTACTTGTATTTCTAGACTACTTACCGTTTCTGCTTCACAAGGTAGACGAAGAAGAATACAGGTTTGATGAGAAGAGCGAGAGTGCAATATCTTACTTCTTTGGCGAACTTGTTGATTTCTTGAACCGGTTAGAAGTGAAAGGCAAAGACTGCTCTGCAAAAATGTTGGTAGCTCTGTGGGAAGATCATGAACTGAAGTCTTTGGCTCCTCTGGCTCCCATACATGTACTTTTGGATTTCTCACGTCAAATGGATCTAAGAGAGAGTTTTGATAGAGGGAAGGAGCTTCGTCTTCAACGAATTATTAATGCCGCAATTGAGATCACAAGTAGGCAGAAGAAGGGTTCTCAAAAGTGGCTATTCTTTGACAAGCAAAGGACTCAGTTCTACACAGCTTCAGGTGAACTGGAATGCAAAGAAGAACTCTTTCATGGAAATGGAGAGAGTAGTAACAGAAAATGTGTTATAATAGGACCGGTTGAAATCCTTCCTTCTGAGAATGAAAGATCTGTGCCTGCAGAAGAGGAAGAAGTCATTCTTCTCAAGCCGCTCGTAAGGTGTCAATCTGCTCCAATCTATTCTTCTGGTATTGCAACACAGCCACTCAGTTCCGATAGCACAACTTCAGGAAATGTAACAACTACATCCGATGAAAGCCTAAGGCGTACCTTATCACTCGTTGTGAACCATAGCTTAGAGGATAATGGCTCTGAAAGTTTCAGCTTTACGCAAGGCCTTCAGGACACGAATCCACAACATTTGCATCCAGAAGAAGGCACTGTCTCAGGGAGACCTCCATCGCTGAGCGCGTGGGTGGTTGACAAGAACAAAGAGAATGGACGACATGGTTTAAATAAACCAAACGGGTTGGGCCCTATTGATGAAACAGGTCCCGTCTCATCCTTTGATAGTCTCTCTATTAGTAGCAGCCCCGAGCATCCTGCGTCTTCCTATTCACCTCCTACTCCGTCTGCTCCATTACTGCCTGAAGACGTTTCTTGGTTTCATAATGACGTTAGTACTAACAAAGCAGAGAGCTTCTATGACCAGAAAAGATATATGGAACAACCCGGTGTTATGAAGCCATACACAAATCCACCATTTGTTGGGATCTCTTCTTCTGAATGGTTACGTCGGTACAGAGAAAGTCGGAATCTTGGACCAGCCTATTCCTATCAAGCTCAAGGGACAAACAATTTGAGAAACTTCTTGGCTCATGGGTCTTCCAAGATCAGTCTCTTAGCCAAGTACGGGACACCAAACGAACAACCGACGGTCTCTGCTGAAAACCCAACGTTTTACCCTCAGCTCTACATGGAAGAAAATGATTCTAGAGGAGAGAAGCTCTACAACGGTCAACAAAACACAACAAATGCTT
>NC_025701.1:14208875-14220373 GCF_000633955.1 Camelina sativa | reverse complement strand
ACCCGGTGTTATGAAGCCATACACAAATCCACCATTTGTTGGGATTTCTTCTTCTGAATGGTTACGTCGGTACAGAGAAAGTCGGAATCTTGGACCAGCCTATTCCTATCAAGCTCAAGGGACAAACAATTTGAGAAACTTCTTGGCTCATGGGTCTTCCAAGATCAGTCTCTTAGCCAAGTACGGGACACCAAACGAACAACCGACGGTCTCTGCTGAAAACCCAACGTTTTACCCTCAGCTCTACATGGAAGAAAATGATTCTAGAGGAGAGAAGCTCTACAACGGTCAACAAAACACAACAAATGCTTATGGCTTCAGTGACGATCCCGGACCGTTTCTTAGATTTCTGAGAGAGAAAGAGTGGCTGAATGAGAATAGTCAGAGGTTAAGAGAACCTTCTCCTGCACATATGAACAACTAAAGACGCACAAGTGAGTGAGTTAACAAGAAACTATCTCCAAGTTGGCAAGTCGTGACCACTTGTAGTTATTGTTTTGTCTCGTGTTTGTTGCACAATTTTTCAAGAGAATTGAAACCTATAATAAGAGAAGGATTGGGTTGTACATAACATAAGCAAACAAAGAAAGGAAACTTGAAAAGTTTTTAAATTCATCAAGTTCTTTTCTTTCTTGAGGAACTAGATTAGTCTTGAGACCATTAGACACAAGTATACGTATGATAACAATCAGTATACAATAATAATAATCTTCTTACATGGAAGGAATAAAGGAAACCAAAAAAAGAGGAACTAATGTTGGAGAATCGAGCAAGTAAAATCCTGATCAAGACGAAGTTCTTGTTTCAGTTCCCTTGTTCTTTCCTCAATCCAAAGAAAGAAAAGGAAACAAGAAGAGAGTACCAAGGAAAGAGTAACAAGAAAGAGTGCCAAAAAAGCTATGTACCAACAATAGAAACTGGATCTTCTTGTTGTACCAAATCCAATCCTCCTATATGCTAGTACCAAGGAAAGAGTATCTGTAGTTAACTGTTCTGTTACACACGTGTCTGCCTCTACCGGTGTGTGCATTTGTGTCATTTGGTTTTATCATTAGGTAGCAAATTCAGCTCTTGCATTTGTGTCTCCACTTGTACTAAGCCTGTCTGATCAAGAAACCTACAGAACAAAAAGGCATTGTAAGCAAAAGTTATATGCTCTTCAAGATGCATACTTTCAGTAACATTCATCTCTTTCCATAATCTTCATCAATGTAAAAAATCTTACAAAACGGGTCAACAGAGACTTCAAGTAAGTAACACAAAGATGAGATCTTTTCTAAACTAAACCCTAAATCCTGATCTGATATGGAAACAGGAACACCTTCAGCTCCTAGCTAACATTAATGCAGAGGAATATGTTTGAATCCTTACATAAAACAACTCAAGAACTGATCAGCAACAATACGACACACTAATGAAACTTTAGGAATCGATTAATAGTTCTAAAACAAAAAATTGAGTTAAAGAGATTGACATACCAATTGAGAAGGATAAAGAGAGAAGCAGCGATGATAATCAGAAAACCAACATGAACAAGCAACATAGACTGGCCACTGGTGAAAGCTACAGAGAGCATGAAAGCTAGACAAAGACCCAGTAGTAGAAACGCGAATCTCAGAGTGTTCCATGTTGGACCCTGTACAAAAATCACGATTTGAACTTAGGGTTTATAACCAAGCAAGCAAGCATCACACAAAGGGGTGAAAGAAGAATTAGACAAGAGAGAAAGATGTACGGACGTTAACGCCTGGAGCTAGAGCTCCGAGAAGAACAGCTTCCGTTGACGAAATCTGAGATTTCTTCTCCTCCTTCTTCTCCATCTTTCTTCTTCGCGGAATCAATCTGAGTTCAACGACGAATCTGGTTTTTTTTTTTTTTATTCCGAGGAAACGATCAATTTAAACCGATATTGTATACCGGTTTATTCCGGTTGATGTAAATTTGGTTTGATTTAATCCCATGTTTATATCATTGACCGTTGACTTTAGGACATATTTCATCACGTTAACCGGTTCTTATGGTTATATATATATATGGTATGGAATAATAATCGGACTTCGTCATAAAGAGTTAAACTTTCAAAGAAACGATTATGATTTATTAACCGAGACGAAGTTAAGTTCTACAAGTAGAAGCAATGATCATAATGTTTTGGAAGATTAATTAGGAATTTTAATAACGTCTCATTCTCACTACTTGTAAGTTGTAACTATAGTACTCAGTTTTGGGAGAACTTTTTCTTTATTGTATAACTTAATTCCAAAATTTCTTGTAACATTCATATTGACAGAAGAAAAGAAAAATCTCTGCCGAATCTTATGGTGGCAAATCCAATTACGGGGGCAACAACAACGATGTCTTAACCAAAACTTACGGATAACCAAAGCTAAAAGTAAGTACATTCCATCTAATATAAGAGTGTGAGACTTTGTTTAAACGTATCAATAAACTTTAATGTAAAAACTAATGTTTTAGCAAAATTGTAAGTTTTTAATCTAATTCCTACAAGTATCATCATTTAAAACCATTAACAAGGATCAACCATTGAAAATAACTTTTCATTTACAACATATCTTTATTTGATGCACACAATTTAATTTATCATATTTATATGACAAAAAATGGTGGTTGGTAGTTGAGAATTTAGGTTATACTATGTTTTTACCAAAAAAAAAAAACACTTTCGGTATACAGCCTAGACTCGCACCCATGGGTTTTGATCAATCGAATATGATAAATTTATGGGAAAATCCTGAATAAGTTATCGAAATTTACACTCACCCGAATATAAGTTAGAGTTTGGTCCGAATTATCTTATGTTAGAAATAAAAGAAATGGTTACAATAAAAAAGAGGATGAAAAAAATATTAAAAAAAAAAACATAAAATCTGCCGACAAAAAAAGAAAAAAAAACATAAAATCTTTTCAGTTTTCAATCGCAACCATCAAATATCTAAAACCAAAAATATTTTGTAATGAACAAAACAATAAAAGTAACGAAAGAGTTAATATCTCAACTAGTAAAGATTTCAGGGTTCAAATGACTCCTGAGACAAGATCATATAACATGGTCTGATCTGGTTCTAGACTTAGGTTGTGAATGGTTGTACAATACGCTCCGGACCAGACCAAACTCGGACCAGTTCGCAGCTAGTACGCCATTCACTATTCCAAACTAGTATGCACTCCATACTAGTTTGGAATTAAAAAAAACTGCAGAATGTATAAATTATATTATTAGTCCGATTATTTCAGTTTATTCCATAAAAGCTCCATACCAACTCCATACCAATAGTAAAAGTTGGGTAAAAACGTGTTCAAACTAGTTGAATCCTAGTACTTTTATCTCATTGGTTAAAGTTGTGTTTCTTTGTACTTTCTACATATATGAATATTAGATTAGGATCCGTGGTACACCGCGGGGCAAACTTATTTATAACTAAAATATTTAAATTATAAGTTGTATTTGTTGGTTAAATATGTTATAATTGTATAATAATTGTTAAATAAATCATATAATACCGTAATATAATTTATTTTTTACATAATATTTATTTAATCAATTTAATTAGATATGTATATTCTCTGATACCGACACTGTTAACAAAATAATGAAATGATATTTTATCCCTGTAACACGAATTAATGATATTTTTTATTTATATAAATATCGATAAAACCCGTCCCACTATATAACCCCGTTCCGAGATATTTTAACTCATACTATATCATCTTAATTTTTAATATTTATTGTGTATCTACAGTAAAATATTTATCATATTTAACTTTTTAAAGGTTTTAAATATTTTTCATATTTAACCTTTTAAAAATCTTTAAAATAAAGAACTTGGAATAAACCAAATAAAAGTTTTCAAAGTTTGAATACCTGATAAATCAAGCTTTCTACTCATTTGTATTCAGAATCATTTTGGTCTCTTTTATAGTATGACTTTGAACCATTGCCAATTTTTTAGACGATGTGGGATATTATATCCGTATTTTTTTATTCATCTATTGAGTAATATATGTTTATTTTTAAAATTTTGTATTACATCATATGCAGGAAAAATCACAATTTTTATTAACTAAATATATTATAGAATAATTCAAGATAATTTAAATATAAATTCAAATACAAAATGAAAAGGAATCATATATTTATATTTGAATGAGGTAGAAAGATTTCCTTATTTTTAAAAATCTTACCTATAATTAATTTTGAAGTTTTGGTAACCAATATTAAAGTCAATGTATTAAATGTAAAAAAAAATCCAAAAAATATTTTTGAGCAAAAACTACTACAAAAATACTAGTATAGATTAATTTCGTAATTACTGTTTTTCATAAATATTAGATTTTCATTTAACAGTTTTTGTTTACCATATATTGTTCTTTTTTATTAATTTTTAATTATGTAAGTAAATTGGTTTGTTTGGCAACATGGATATATGTTATGTCTTGTTTTTTATTATCTTTTTGTGTACTCCCCAATTAATAGTATAAATATAAATGTATTCATAAATATTAAAAGTCACCACAAAAAAATCATATTCCCAAAAACAAAATCTAGATCTAGAGAGAAACTCTTCTCTTTACTCATTGAATCTCTTCAATCTAAAACTTTTTTGAATCAACCATTTATCTCATCTCAAATTCATAAGTAAATTTTATTTTCTCACCTCATTTTCTTTTTAGTTTAGTTTAAAGTAGATATTTGAGAATTTATTAGTTAATTTTTTAAGCATGATGAGCTAGTTTATATATGATGTTTTAAGTTAATTTTTAGTTTAATATTATATTTATTAACTAACTTCATATTGTTTGTGATTATAGATATGTCATCACAAGGTCGTAACATGGATCCTCCTATACGTAGACGGGTAACTTTTAATGATTCAAACTTTATTTATCTATCTAATTTAAAATCATGTGTATTGTTTAAAATCATGTGTATCTGGCTTTGACATCTCAAGCAGCATACGTAGACGGAAGACGGGTAACTTTTAATGATTCAAGCTTTATTTATCTATCCAAATAAGCAAGGTTTCTTAGCTCCTTACAGATCATCATGAAATCGGGTTGTGAGATACCACTTGTCACAGTTTAACAATGGTCCTCCGCCAGTGAACAAAGAAGAGTTATTTAACAGATCTCATGCATCTTTACGTTCTATTATAGAACGCACTTTTGGAGTATGGAAGAAGAAGTGGAGGATTCTTAGGGATGATCCTAGATATGATTTAGAAGTGCAAAAGAGAGAAATTATCGCCACGATGGGATTCCACAGCTTTATTAGAGTTTCGAATTTTTTGGATACATATTTCTTTGAAGATTCTCTAGAAGTGCATACAGAAAACGAGCAAAATGACTCAAATGAACAAGATGAGGTCAAGAGAAAAGATAGACCATATATGGTAAACATACGAGACAATATTGCTAATATGTTATGGGATAATCGAAATAATAGATTTTGATTTGTAATTTTTAAAAACATTTTGTAATAGTTATTAGTTAATTATGATTAAAAATAGGGTGAGTTAATAGAATATTGCATAAAAGCTTCCTTATTACAAAAGTAACATACAATTGTTTGTAATTACTAGACTAACACATTGTACCTATACTACCCCTGAAACTAGTGTTGAGAAAAAACGTAATTACGGCTAATGCCATTAGAAAAAAAAAACATTGGAAGTTGGGACTAAGTCTACCGATCCTTTGATGGTAGATTTATACACGTGGACTGATTAAAGGTGTACGTCAGATATTTTTGGTACACTTAGTTGTAGTCTTGGTACACTTATCGGTCACTGTAGATGGTACACTTAGTTGTAGTGTTGGTACACTTATCGGTCGACGTACATGAAATCGATTCGTTAGATTAAGTTGGTAGAGGAATTTCCCTTTGATGATAGACTTTTGTTTTAAGCGCGTGTAGCGGCAAACGTAACAGGGTGGGAAGATATTTATGGTAGACTAATGGCCTGTTGCGACAGATTTATGCGACAGCCTTCTCTCCTTACAGATATTTTTGGTATACTTTGTTTGTTTTTTGAAATAGTTTTCGTAGTGTTGTGGTAGGCTTCTTGTCCGTGGTAGATTTAGTAAGCAAGATTGACAGCTGTAAAGTCTTACCAGAATAACACGAATTTGTTTGAGCTGGCAAAGACAGTCGAGCGTTGCGATAGACTTATTGGAAGAAGATCTAAACACCTTTACTGTTCTTCCGATCTATGGTGTTCATGTAATAAAGTTTGTAGCAGATTCATCAATCGTGTTCTGTTTGTCTGCCGGAGCAAACGTCTTTTTCCTACTCAGTTTCTTTAATCTTTGATCTCGGTTCATCCATGGAAGAGCAAGATATCGTATTGGCGTGTGGGAGGTGGAGGGTAGACAAAAAGCGATGGTTGTTTGATGTTGATACTAGGAAAGGGTGCAGGATTATAGTTGCCGATAAAGAAACAAAGTTTGAAGACTTTACTGCTATGGTGTACGATGACTTTGGTTTCTGTGAAAGAACTTCCGCGATAAAGTTGAGCTATATGTTAGATAGATATAAAAAAAGCGGATGTTATATGCCACCGGTGATTGTTTCGAATGGTCGGCAGTTTCAAAACTTTCTCAAACAGCATAGGAGTGAACTCATCCGGCTATGCGTTGAGATCGAAGCTAAATCTGGTGAAACCTTGTTCGAGGAAGTTAAACCGAAAACCCCAGAACCAACACCCAAGACCCCTGAAGTCGTTGTAGATGATTTCGTAGGCGTGGCAGAGGAAATGGGAGAGAAAGATGATGAGTACGAGAGTCGGAAGGAAGACGGTGAAGATAATGTAGGAAATGATCTAGATGAAGATGAAGCAGATGACGAGGACAACAGTAGATTTGATTACTGTGACGACAGCGATGGTGCAAGTTCAGGGGATGAAGACTATCTGCTGTACTCCAACTTCGCCCCGGATGAAGCAGAGGAATCATTGGACGACGGACCTGGGGGTGGGTCTTGTATAGAGGAAAATGTGTGTAACACAGAATCAAATAACCGTACCCGCAAGACTAACTCTGCAGCTGATGCAATTGAGAAGGAGGTTCGCAAAATAGAAAACGGAGGTGGTGATATTGCTGTGGGGGATAAGTTTGATAGCAAAGAAACGTTGGTGGCAAGGTTGAGGGTGCTGAGTGTATTAGATAAATATGATTACAATGTTCGATATTCAACGCCCGTTTTGTTAATCGTTGAGTGTTGGGTAAAAGGTTGTAAATGGAGAATACGGGCTTCAACCATGGGTGATTCGCCGGTGTTTCATATTCGCAGATATTGTCATGAACATACTTGCTCTGTTATGGAACGATATGGTCGTAGCCGTAATGCTAAACCACCAATCCTAGGTCAATTATACAAGGATTATGTTGGTGGTGTGGGAAGTTCTGTTGTGCCAAATCTTGTTGGGGATGGGCTCAACCTACGATATGGTGTACAGGTTGGCTACTGGAATACTTTAATATGTTTGTTTTATGGTTGGCTCTGTGAGTGTACTTGTTTATAGGGTGTACAAACAGATCGTAGCTTAAGTTTGTTGAGTTTGTCAGAAATTAGTTGATTCTATGGCCTGCACTGCACATATATATAATTCGATCTAGTTGATATTGTTTAGTGCTGATGTCTTTTACTGACCATTTTCATATAATAGCTTGGCTACTGGAAGGCACATCGTACACTTATAAAGGCGCGGGAGTATGTTAGGGGTACACCTGAAAGTGGATACGCTGAATTACCGGCATATTTATACAGGCTGAGGTCCTCTAATCCGGGGACCCTTACTAGACTGGTCGTTGATGCAGAAGACAGATTCAAGTATGTTTTCATTGCAATTGCTAGATGCATTAAGGATTTCAGGTATATGCGGAAAGTTGTAGTTGTAGATGGAACCTTTTTGAAAGGTGAATTCAAAGGGACTCTTCTGATAGCGACAACACAAGATGGGAATTTTAATATTTTTCCCTCTGACGTATGCGGTTGTTGATACAGAGAACGACGTGTCGTGGGAATGGTTCTTTACTCAATTAAGTAGTGTAATTCCTGATGATGAAGAGCTTGCACTGATATCTGACCGGCATAAATCTATTGGTAAAGCTATCGCTAAAGTGTACCCCCTGGCAAGTCGAGGAATCTGCACTTATCATCTTCACAAGAATATTATCCTGAGATTTAGTGGGAGCGAAACATTCCGGCTGGTAAAAAAAGCAGCTGCAGCGTACCGTGTAGTTGATTTCGAAGAAATCTTCCAGCAAATTCAAGAAGCGAATCCGCAACTGCATGCTTACTTGGTTCGTGCAGATGTAACCAAGTGGAGCAGGGCGCACTTTCCTGGTGATAGGTACAACTTCACCACGAGCAACATTGCAGAATCGCTAAACAAAGTACTGAATCCTGCCAGAGCCTATCCCATTGTAGAGTTACTAGAAGCTGTTCTTAATATGTTGACACGTTGGTTTGCTACAAGGAGAAAACAAGCTGCCGCAATGCCAACTTTACTCACCAAAGGAGTGGAGAACCTGTTACAGGTGTGACATTCATTAACATATCCATCGATATATATGTTAACGAAAGGCCTGAAAAATGTTAGTGGATATGTTTTGTTGTTTTGGTTATATGAACTTACGCTTTGATTTACTCATAGGCACGTATTGAACAGTCAAGGCGTCTAAAGGTTCAAGAAATTGATGAAGATCGATTTGAAGTAAGTGGTGGTAACTCAACGCATGTTGTCAATCTGAGGTATAAGAGGTGTTCATGTAGGCGTTTTGATCTAGAGAGGATGCCATGCGTACATGCTATCGCAGCCGCATATACGGCCAACGTATCAGTTATAAACCAGCACCATCCATACTTCCGCAGAGACAGCCTCTGCAGTGGGTATGCGGAGGCGATAATGCCGATAGATACATCCTGCATCGTTCCTACTGATATTACACCGTCCAGATGTAAACCGCCTTTTGTTAGGAATCCTCCAGGAAGGCCAAAGATGACGAGGAGGAAGTCTTTTGTCGAGGTTGCGTTGGAGACGAAGCGGCCCCGCAAACAGCATGCTTGTTCTCAGTGTCAACAGGTTGGCCACAACCGTACAACATGTCCAGCTAATACGTAGTGCATGGGCGACAATAGACGTGTTATCTTTTCTTGGCGTGAGGATAATACTCTTTTTTCCTAAGTGCCAACATAGCTTTTTGTAACATGTTTATGATGGCCCTTTTTAATTTCTAAGCCCACATTTTTGTTTAACTATAATTGTTGGAGAAATTGTTCCCGGCTGCCCTAGATGGGCCTATTACTCGTGTGGGCTTTTTAGAAATCTAAAGCAAACGGTTTTCTGTTTGAATAAGAAGCTTTTTAAAGCGAAATATATCTGTTTGTGGGCTTTATATGGTCCATTAGAGAGGACATAATGCGATGGTTGGATAGTGTTGACATGTTCACTTATCGTAGATAACTATTGTTATGTACGTACATATATTGCGGAGTACTAAATTTTATATTTTGTTGACAAAACATAACCATATATTATCCATAATCAGCGTAACATTGGGTTCACTCAAAAGTACAAACACACCGGGGAAAAAAAAGTTAATAAATTGCATAGATCTGTGCCGGTTCTTTAAATAAATATGCTAAACTCCCTGAGTTCTCCCTTTCGCCCATCTAGTTCCTTTATTCTCAAGGTACTGCATTCTCCCCTACGTGCTCCATTATATGTTCTATATAGTAACGTCCAGCGATTTCAGATCTGCGGTAAATATAGAAAGTGTATTAACGTATTTGACAGTAGCAACAAATACAATTAGATATTTTAGTAGGAAAACAAAGAGCTTACATCTCCTTGTGATGTTCCATTCCCTCGAAATCTGGTTTTATATAGAACAGCGAAGAGGCGGTTGTGTTGACGAGGCAAGGAGCACCTTCAGAACATTTACAAAATTAGTTGTATATGGTTTCACAAGGCTGGTTTCCTTATCTGATCTATCAAATCGAACATACCTTCGTAGCTTCCAACCTTCCAGAACCGCAAAATACAAAAGACGGGTTCGGATGTAAAAGTAAGATGACACCCGAGTGCTTCCCAAGCATTTATGAAGCGAGCAGCATAATCATCTAGGGCACGACACTTGAGGGTTTCATTCCTACGATTTTCTCATGTTAATATTGAACGGGCATACGAAAAAACTTTAAATGTAAATGTATTGAAAAGGTAGCACAAATCTCCTTTACCTCCCATTCAGTAGGGTGAGGACAACTTCATTGGCCGCATTTGCCCCCTCGAGCAATCTTCTGTCTTCCACCCCAACTACACACCCACAGACATCTGATTCGGGGTAGACACATACTTTAAATGTTACGACCTATGTATTTTGATATGAAATTGTCTACTAACCTATTTATTTAGTATGAGGCCTAAAAACTAGTGATAATCACAAATATATCAATTAGCAAACGTTTGTTAACGTTGTTTCAAACGATTTGTGTAATTGAAAATTGAAGATAAGCGTACCGAATGATATGGGATGGGTAATTCTCCCTCGAGATATATCACCCAAATCTTCGAAACGGAAGTAGTGTTTTTGATTCACCGGTGAGAGCAGGCCCAACGTCGACTCATTAGTAAATTTGATTTGGAAAGGATGATGTGTATTCCTCTCCCTAAGTGTTGGCTGGATGACCTTGAAATTCCTAATTTCATACCAATCACCATCATAGATATACTTCCTCATTTTCTTATAGGTCCCTGGTAAAAACGCCACCTCGATTGTGTCACCCTACAAATTGCATATCAATTGTGTATAAGACCANACGAAGAGGCGGTTGTGTTGACGAGGCAAGGAGCACCTTCAAAACATTAACAAAATTAGTTGTATATGGTTTCACAAGGCTGGTTTCCTTATCTGATCTATCAAATCGAACATACCTTCGTAGCTTCCAACCTTCCAGAACCGCAAAATACAAAAGACGGGTTCGGATGTAAAAGTAAGATGACACCCGAGTGCTTCCCAAGCATTTATGAAGTGAGCAGCATAATCATCTAGGGCACGACACTTGACGGTTTCATTCCTACAATTTTCTCATGTTAATATTGAATGGGCATACGAAAAAACTTTAAATGTAAATGTATTGAAAAGGTAGCACAAATCTCCTTTACCTCCCATTCAGTAGGGTGAGGACAACTTCATTGGCCGCATTTGCCCCCTCGAGCAATCTTCTGTCTTCCACCCCAACTACACACCCACAGACATCTGATTCGGGGTAGACACATACTTTAAATGTTACGACCTATGTATTTTGATATGAAATTGTCTACTAACCTATTTATTTAGTATCAGGCCTAAAAACTAGTGATAATCACAAATATATCAATTAGCAAACGTTTGTTAACGTTGTTTCAAACGATTTGTGTAATTGAAAATTGAAGATAAGCGTACCGAATGATATGGGATGGGTAATTCTCCCT
>NC_025701.1:14197746-14204579 GCF_000633955.1 Camelina sativa | reverse complement strand
TGTTGCAACTTGTGGAGGGTACTCTAAATAAAGGGAGAGTTGTAGTTGGGAGTTGCAGGTTTTTTAATAATTTATGGCAATGAACGGCGACATGCATAAGTGCGGTTTTTAAGTTTTATTTTTTTAAATCCGCGTTATGTTACCAATCAAGAAATATTCTGTATTTTTCGTAATTAAAAAAAAAAAACAAATTACTGTTGCGGTTTCCAAAACAATCAATTAACCCATGAACCGCATATACTTTACCCAACTACCATTTACCCAGCGGTTTAATAAATTCCGCACTGAACAAAGCAATAATTTGATTTTTCTTTTTATTTAATACTAATACAAGTTACAAATCAACACATAATTCGACATAGAGAGAGGTCAAACTATAGCCTAAATACGTAGTAATCATTGTTCCATACAAACCATGTGTGAATATATATAGAATGCTAACCAGAAACATATTTAGTTCACAATGTGACCAGATTTCGTAACTTAGTAATGATTACAAATACATCATATTAAACGTACTCATCAAGACACATCACATCCCTCTACTTACTTGTTAAACAACTCTTCTACGTCTTCGCATATACGACTTTTGCGGGTATCAGTTGTCACATCGCAGTTGCCAACTGGTGTCATGTCTGCCACTACGTTAAGCTGAGCGGGTAGTGAATAATCGAGATTGAGATAGTAGATTATACTAGTAGACTTCAAATCCGTAATATGGTTATGACACGTGTATACTAATAGGGGATGTGGGGGATCATATATGGTTATGATGTAAATGGGCCTAAAATATTAACGGCCCATTAATATTCTCAAAACGACACTTCATCTATTTTGTTAGTGGATGTTTTAAAATCTTAATAATTAAATTAGTGGTTTGATGTCACCTCGCCATCTTGTCACGCAGTTATATCAAGTATCATTTATATCCATACCAAATACTTCCCCAACCATATCAACAAGTTCGTATTATAAAATCGTTTGCATTACAATGTGCACATAATACTTTCACTACAAATATGACCAACCCAAATCTTCCTGACGATCTGTTGGCGCGAATAGCTAAACTAATGGCAGCAAAACACTGGTGGTACATGCAGTCACTCCTACGTTCGGGAAATAGAGGCAAAACTATAGTTTACCGTCGCGACGTCTTGAAAGAGGCAAACATCTTCAACATGTGCAGTGACCCCGATGATATCATGTTTGGTGGTCGACACAGGAAGTTTTTTGAAAGGTGCCTTGATGCGGATAATCCAACGGCCATATATTATGAAGGCCTTCGTCTTGCAACAAAAGATGGGGACATTGAAGGGGCCGTAAATTTACTCCTGCGTAACGTACCAACACATGCCGACGCTACTCTTGCGTCTGCCATGTTGTGCATCTGTAAAGGGTCCGGAGTCCAGGCGGGTCATTTGCTTCAGCTGTTTTCTATAAAACACTACCCACTTGACTCCGAAGAGGTTGGAGATATGTGTGAAGAACTCATCACTGAGCTTATTCAATATGGAGCATCACACAATACAACTTATGGTGTGTTTTTTGACTACCCTGATGATGGGGAAATAACAACTCCTTCGTGCGCACTAAAATGCGCGCTCTCAATGAGGAAGAAAGACGTACTCAATATGGTGGGCCCTTACAAGCATCGTTGCAGGAAATGCACAATCTGGTGGTGCGCTCGCCGAATTAGTCAAATGCTTTGGTAGTTATAACGAAACATGTTTGCATTTCCTCGTTTCCGTGTACACCTTATCTCCTATCAATTCTAATTTTAATATTAAACGAAGTATTTTGTCAGCGATGCACCTTTGCATAATAAGGCAAGCTAATAAAGGTAACCACGAACTTTGTTAGATGTGATAACTGGCTATTAGTTCCATGAAAACTAATAGTTTATCGAATATCTTATTCTGTACATGGCTAAGACCTACATCAACAGTTACATGCCCGTGTAGGTTGAATTGAATTGTACCCTTTTATACTTAAAATTGAAACCACTATATTTAATATATAATATAGGGAAATTAACAATGTGTTTGTATCTATTAGTAGTCGTATTTAATGCAATGACATGTTGCAATTTTTAATGCAATGGCCAACTGATTTGACGTCCATATAAGTCAATTTGAATCGATATGACTTGCAGGGTTGTAGATGTCAAATATCAGTTATGTAATTTTACTTATATACGTACACGAGTACCAAAGAACCAACAGAGCTTGTTGGATACTTTTGGCGTGGCTAATAAACATAATTAAATCATTACATTTTTGTATAAATATATTCCTATACAATCAGTACATTTAACTGTTAAATACCATCAAGTTAATTACCTGTTATAGTAAAAATAAAATTACCACTGCTCTCACTATATATAGATGTGTGTACGTAAGACGATGTTTTATTCCCTACACACAGCAAATACCATCCACAGCCCATATCGTCTCCAACAAAATAAAAAACAAAAACAAAAACAATGAACACCCCTCCGAACGAGATATTCCTGGCCATCAAGCTGCCAAACCCTACAAGCCTCCTTGCAATTTTATACCCGTATCTGTCACTCCTATCCCCGCCTTGGTTGAGGCGCTGAACACTGTCGACCTCCAAACTGTTCAACTTTGTCCGTTCATCACGTGGCCACAGTTCATCACTATGGAGTCTAAGTTCAGGCCCTACTTTGAGCTTATCCTCTACAGGGGCCACAACATAGCGAACTATCTTGAGGGCGTTAGGCTAGCTTCAAACTCCCCCACCTTTGCTGAAGGTATGGCAAAGCTATGCTATTTTGCACCAACGGATCCGTATGCGAATTTCGCTTATGTGCTGTTCGCAATGTTTACCGGCCAAGTGATGGAGGCCGAGGCGTTTGGCAATATTTTCTGGTTCATGGTCCCTCACATGAACACCGCCGTTGAAGTCGCTGGCCTGGTTATGTTCCATGTTGCGAACCTCCATCTCCGTGGTCCCCTTTTTGAAGTGAGATCGTCGCCTTCTCTCCTCCACCACCGTAGGTGTACTTGCAGTAGCTACCTCACCGGGTGTAAGTCCTGTTTTTTCTACTGGTATGCACAGGAGTTGCGCTCGTTCTTTTAAGATCCTCTTTTCATGTTTTTATTTTTTTGCGGCTTAACCTTAGTGACGACGTTTTCAACTAGGTTAATGTACAAATATTATGTACTTGATGGTTGTTTTTTTCTTTTTGGAACCTCGAACCGTTATCCGGTGTATGCCGGAGTTTATTTTATAATCAACGTATGTATTCTATTTAGTATTATCCCGCCATCGTACACGGTGCCACACCTATGTATTTGTGTACGTACAACGTAACAGGGCATCGTACATAAATACATAGTTGTACACGGTTCCAAACTAGTTCTATTGTGTGTGACGTGTACGTACACATGGACTAGTCCCGTTCATATCGTTCTGTTTTATTTAATAACATACCCTACAAATTATCGATGTACGTACCACCGCTCATATAAGTTCACATGTACGTACCAGACGTATACAACAGCACATTAAAAAAAAAAAAAATAAACTTTAAAGAGCAGCCATTGGAGATTATAGAACTAAAGGATTTCACATATAGATTTCGCCAACCACCAAAGTCCGCAATTAGTACACAAGATGTCGTAATCTCGAAAGTTTATAGAGAAGAAACCGGATTGGATACAACAAATGGCGGCACAGTCCGGGTTAGGGATGAGGTGAGTAGATGGATAGAGGAATGTATCCTTGTACGTGTTTTGAAGTGCCACCTGGTATGTAAACAACAGGCGAAACACAGACTTGCCTACAAATCTGACCCCATGCGATTTGAGAGGAAAGTGATGTGCATCAAATAAGTGAAGAAAATGAACCGCCATCTGTTCGCTTCCATATAACATAGAAAAGATACCACATGCCAGTGTTGCCTCAGCGTCTGCGGGAACGTTACGAGATAGAACAGAAATGCCTCGCTTGATGTCTCTCTCCTCCGCAACAATCCGGAGGCCCTCGTAGTAGATTGCAACTTCGTTTCCAGCTTTGAAGCATTTTTTGAATATACGCCTATGAATCCCTTTATCTTGAGGGCCACCATTTGGGTCGTCTGACGTTTGGATCAATAACGGATGCCAACAGATGTTGTAGATGTTTGCATCCTTTAGAACATAGGGGTCGAGCACCGTCTTCAGTCCTCGCCGACCCGACTTTAAAATTGGAGCAAGGTGCGACAGCCCATCTACTGCGAGAAGCCTAAAGATTTCGAGTAAAATATCATCAGGGAGATATGGGAGCTTATTGTGTGCTTTCGCCATTTTTTCTTTTTTTTTGAGATTTCGTTATCGGAGCTATTATATATGCTTCAACAATAAAGGAGGTAGGTTGTGAAATTTGTATATATACTGTACAATATAATTACTCTGCGTGTCCTTTTAGCACAATGCATAATGAAGAATAAGTTACACAGAGTAATTAGTTGGGAAAAGGTGTACGTAATGCTTACGCAACATCATACTGGTTCACACGATAAAGGTTTTTCTCTCGTCGTCTCGGTAACCAAAAATATATACTGTACTCGTTGGGCAAAGTTTATAATTATTACTTGCTTAAAAAGTGATCAGTAAACACTATGATGAGATAATAGTCATTTGAAAATATAAGTAAGAATGACTTTCCACAAAAGAAGATGTCAAATCCCTGCATGTACTTGTCGCATTTAATGCTATAGCTATTGGCTGTTCCGGACGTCAAATTGGAAAGTTGTGTAGTTCGTATATAATTTGACTCAAATCCGGTTTGTAGAAAAAGACACGTTTCCGTACTAGCATATTTTACAAATAAATTTACACGAGTTCTCTAACTTTATAAATCAAATATGTGGCTGTTCAAGTGCAGATCAAGGGCGAAAAGCATCAAGTCCTGTCATCACTTTATAAGTTACCATTCAAGATAGATATTATTTTTAACTGCAGTTTATTTGTCTTTTTTGTGGTTAATGCATGAGAAATACATGCATAAATTGTATACCTTTTTATTATGCTCTTCACCCTTAATCTAGACCTGAACAGCTAAATATTTGATCTACCTTTACTCTGCTTGTAAATCTGAAACCGCTAATAACCGAATATTATTTAAAACAAGCCCGAGTAAACCATCTCTTAAAGTGTTTATCACAATTATGGTACAGGGTTTCAAATTGAGGGAAACATATTTTTGGTCTATCGATGTTTGTTAATATTTATGAGTTTAATGGTTAAGGTGTGGGCTTAGCGATATCCTCTTTCGTTTTGGTCGGGATCTCGTTATTAATTTATGATTCCCGGTTATTTGTTAGTCTTGTAAATATACAAACTATACATATGTACGTATACTACATTGGGAAGGTACGTACATTTAGGGTCTTATTAAACGGACACCATGGAAAGTTGAAAGGCCGCGCCGTTTCGAGATTTCGCTCTCCGTAAAGATTTTAATTGCTCTCAACCTTCGTCAATTCCTAACACAGTTTAAAGTAAGAGATATCCAAAATCTGAGATCACCATGAGCTTCAGAACCGATCATATTGCTGAATTGGACCGCAAGAGAAGGAATTGGTGTTGGTGTATCCACGCCAAGGTGTTGAACGCTTGGTCGATTCACGAATGCTTTATAAAACGAGTTCTCCTCCTTGTGGACGAAGAGGTTAGCTGAACAAGTCTTTCTTATTTCGCTAAATTCAACAGTTTTTGATGTATAACAATTTATCTGTTGATTTTAAACAACTTGTAAACGCTGTAAAAGGGTTTTTTGAACTTATTTAGTCAATATAGCAAAATTATAATGAAAATAATATTTTGAACTTTAATTTTATCATTAAAAAAAAAAATTGCTTATGATTATTATATATATAAGCTAGTTAGAAACCCAAAACAATAAACAAAACAAAATACCCCATTCTCTACGGAGTCTCGTTGGAAACCCTCTGATTCTCTTCTGCGTTTGGAGGTCGAAGAAGCGCATGTCTTGTTTGTGCGAGAATTCAACAGAATAAGGGGATTTCAACAAAATTCTAATCCAATGAAACGATGGTTAGTCTCTTTTGTCTGTTTTTAGGGTTTCTTACAAGTGTAATAATTAAAGCTTCAAAATCTAACTCATCTTTTAATTAATCTTGTTTCGTTTTGGATTTTGACAGCAAAAGAGATGGTGGGAACATGAATATTCTAGGTGTTGTGAATGAGGACAGGATCAGTGAGTTGCCTGAAGCTCTAATTCTGCAAATATTGTCTCTGCTTCCTACCAAACTTTCCATAGCCACGAGTGTTTTGTCTAAACAATGGAAGTCTCATGGAAGATGCTGCCTAAACTCAAGTTTGATTGCTGTCGCGGACTTGGCGCAGCGTAAGAACTGGTTTGTAGCTCAATCAAGGGAATTAAGTTATTCTCTTGAGACCTACTTCGCTCAATCAAGAGATTTGTGCAAATCTCTTGAGACCGACTTCCTGTTTTTGATGAAACTAATCGAATCAAGACACGGGTTGAGAGAAAATCTCGTTTATTAATTATCAAAAACTGCTTATTAAAAGAGACGATGAAAAGCTTATATAGGCGAGGTCACAATCGACCTTGAGACACCAACCCTAGACACGTAAGGCTAGCTAAAATAGAAGTTTACTTAGAAAAGGAAAACATAAAATGGAAATACTAAAGCACCAATAAATCCTTGATCCTTGAATAAGAAGTCATGAAGATGTCGCTACATCAGGTCCCTCCGGGTTTGAAAGATTCGACCCCGAATTGAGCTCATGGTCTTTAGGAAGAAAACGAGACAGATACTTGACGTTGAAGACATCAGAAGT
>NC_025701.1:14187322-14196889 GCF_000633955.1 Camelina sativa | reverse complement strand
GGTGCTTGCCCGAGAAGTTCTGAAGGTTGCCAGCATCTACCAAATCTGTGAACATCCTTCTTCATTCCAAACGACAAGGAAGCCAAATGGTGAACTCCAGGAAGAAGGGATTCACAGGCGTATTTTCGAAAAATGCTTGGACGCAGGGAACAGAATAGCAATCTACAACGAGGGGCTACGGATCGTTGCCGAGGAGCGAGACATTGAGCGCGGTATCGCACTACTAAAAAACAACGTTCCCGAAGATGCCGAGTCCACTCTCGCATGTGGAATTTTCTCTATGTTATATGGGGACGAGCAGATGGCGGTTCGTTTTCTTCACCAATTTGATGCACATCACTATCCACTCCAATCAGAGGGAGTACGGCTTATCGGGGAAGATCTGTTCCAACGGTTGAGTATGTTTAAGACGGCGCGTCAAAACACGTACAAAGATTCTTTTGTATATCCCTCCAGTTCGTTGATCCCTTTCCTGGACTGTGCCATGAGTAGTTATTATGACACACATTATTATGACATCATATGTGTAAATTGCGGAGTGTGGTGGGTGGCCAAATCTATATGTGAAATCCTCTAGGTGTATCGTCGGTTCCCTTCTGTGTTGCGTTTCACCTCGCCACGTATGTTTCATTAGATAATTAAATTACTATGTAATGAAGATGTTAATTAACGTGTATGCCAATATCTGTCGTTTTGGTCGTTTTGCTCCTTTTGTTCCGAAAATGTGTACTAGATGTCGTAGTGCTCCTTATATTCCGAAAAGGTCTAAAATGGCAATTCCCTAGCTTCAAACCATCCATATAGACGACGTGTACTTAGTTTCACCGGGCAAACACACAAAACTATCAACAGTGCCGGCCCAACCAATTTTGCCCATTAACAAACAGTAGGAAAAAAAAAAGTTCCTACTACAACTTTACAAGGGCTCGAACCCGTGACACTGAAGGACAGTCAAGGCCAATCCTACCACTGTACCACCGCACCTTTTTTGATATTGATTCCCCTAAAATCGCTAATATAATCTGTAGCATAAAGCCCTTGATTTACGGGCTTTATTAAAGGACCGACACTGTATCAAGCTTACGACGCCGTTCGTATCTAGTGGAAAACGACACAACTTGGAAAAGTTCATGTTGTTTTAGAATACAAAAAACGGCACAAAACAGAATGTTCTATAAAAGCTAACCGAATATAATCGATATCTTATAAAATTCAGGGAAATTAGGGTTCATTGAACTGATTTGGGGGAAACAGAGAGAGCCGCTGCCATAGATGTTGGATTAGATTTAGAGAGTTGGATATTCGGTTAATAGTTTAACGTTCCTCTTTTCTTTATTTTCCCTCCTTCAATTACGTTATCAGTTTCGTTCTTAATGTCTGCTTTGGCAAACACGAGTCCAGTCGAGTATGACGATGCGGAGTATGGGATCCCGGCTGTTTGTTACTGTGGTGAAAGGCCAAACCTACAACCTTCTTTTACAAGGACAAACCCAGGGAGGCTCCACTACACTTGTAGAAATAGAGAGGTAAGTAACGTACAGTTTCCCCGAGGTTGATTAAAGATCAGATTTATTTGCATAACTTGAGGTTTTCGTTTTAACAAACATTATAAGCAAAAAAATGCAGGATGGGGACTATCACATTTTTAAATGGTGGGATGAAGCTATGATGGAGGAACTGAAAACAGTGAAGGAAGATCTTCTAAAGTTAACTAGTTTGAATCAAATGCGTGAAGCGCTTCAGGGACAAAAAGAGGAGATTGCTAACATCTTAAATATGCACAAGGAAAATCAGATGGAGTTGGAAAGGATGAAGGCGTTGATTGCGTACAAGAGTGATGGATTAACTATGGAATTAAAACTGACCAATGTGTTTGTTGCGACTTTGGTTATACTAGCAACAATGACCTATTTTTTAAAGTAGTTTGGTCGTTTTATTAGTAGTACTTTGGGTTGTGGTTTAATTGTTTAACATCAAGTTATAAACGTTTTATTTGGTTTACTCCCATTTTTTTATCGTCTAAAAAAAAGACTGTTTGAAACCTTGTCGTGTTATTATTATCGACCAAACCCTTGAAATTAAACATAAACATAAACATTTGTACACGTTTGTACACATACGTCTAACATTAAAGGTTGGCACTATTAGGTAGATGCTTACCAAATAAAAATATATAATTAACCATGCGTAATACACACAAACATTTTACATCAAATTATTCCTATCCACGTAAGATAGATTGTTGGGATGTAGGTAATGAAGATAATATAAAGAGTCCAGCAACGTGGTTTAGAAGTTTGGAATGTAAGCAACATTGACAAATGGAAACATAGGCTACGAATCGTCGTCACTCCGCTCGCGCTGGTCGAAGTATTCCAACCGGAGTTTGAAATCTCTAACCTCAGGGAAGGGTGGTTCAAATATCACTTTAGAGACACCCGGTTGACTAACCACTTCCATCCCTCCTGCGGTGTGGAAAAATAAGGAAAAAGGGTAACCAAAATTAGTTTTATGCAGTAATCTTATATTTAAAAGGTGATTGAATTGTTTTAAATACGTTTGCCTAATCAGTACCTCCATCCTTAAACTTGGGCCTCCAGAATCGCAAGACTACAACTGGTTTGCCTCCGCATAGCCAAAAATTGCGGACGAAATCATCGACCATCTCATCATAAGCCACACATTGCAAGTGATGACCCCTACACACAGAGACACCTTACGTTAATAGCCCGGTATATCTTTAAAGTGTGTGAAAGCTAATAATCGCGAAAACGACTCACTCAAGATTCGTCAATGAAAACCGTATCAACCGGGTTCTCTCGGCAAAACGTGGAGCAGTTGGATCGTCCACCAATATTCTTCGTTCGACGTGAGTAACTTGCCCCATCGTGTCTATGGTGTCATGTCATTAGAATTATGGTACTGGATATGATATTAAAAACCGGAACAACACAATGCAACGTTACCTAAGCAGCAGTTCTGGGCCCAACGAGGCCATCGTTCGTAAATTTGGTCGAAGGGGACGTAATCGATGTAGTGATTGGTCGACAAGCAACGAATGTTGTCCACAACCGTGTCAGCAGTGAATTTGATCCGGTAGTTGGAAGCCACGACCTTCACAGCGGATGTGTCGTCAGTGACGACGAAATTAGAGAAGGTTTTCCACAAACCCTCCTCAATCCCCGCACAGAACTGGGGCAACAGGTCCTCGCTGATTGTTGCCTGCATCTTATCTCCCTACGGTGGGGGAAAAAAGTTCAACCATGATGTACATGTATCATTTAATATTAAGTGCATATAATATGATGATGAGACGAGTCACTTACGAAAACATCCGAAACAACCATTTCAAAGGTGACGATGTTCGCTTCTCTCTTTCTCCACTTGCGGATGATCTTAACAGAAACCTTCCAATCAGATCGCCACGTCTGGAGATCGGATAGCCTGTCGAAATGCACCATGACTTTGTTGCACTTATGTTTACTTTGTGATGTGATATTTTGGTTTTTGAGAGACGAATACATAGTTCACTGGGTGTGTATTTGTCTTCTTATATAAGCAGCGAACAAACACAAATGGATTATCAATATTATGGCTTTTCAAACGTCGTGACTGCATTCCATACAGATTCATCGCATTTAGATATTTAACATGTGTAACTGCCGGTTAAGCGAAGACGAGACATCGCATGCACTACTTAATTATGACCCTATAGTCGACGTTATATATTGGCGGAAAATATATTGGTTCATTTAACAAACCAATTCAATGTAAAACTTTATAAAACATCAAGGAATAGTGAATGATGGTTTAACCAGACGAATAAAGGCTGATATATAGTGTAAATGAACCAATAACGTTGAAGAACTGTATAATTTGAATAAAAATATTTAAAGAAAAGCTCAGCCATTGCACTGTTTATAAAAAAAAAATTATTTTAAAATAGTTTAGTAGTAGAGGCAAAATCTTCGTTCTTAGTAATAGACGGAAAACTGAGGCCTCAGCTGCGACGGCGCATTCGGATGTCCGATAGGGTTGTTTTACATCCCGATTTTTTGAATTAAGGTGTTTAGATCTGGGATAAGTACTACAAAACGACACTCCATAGAAGTCGGCGACGGAACATTTAAGGAAGAAGAGATTACAGAGGTCGGGTGAAATCAGAGAAAGGCGACTAGTTTCGATCCCTCTTTCATCACCGGTGTTGAATCAGAAGGTAAGTGTTTCTCTTGGCTTCTTACTTTAAATTGGAAGAGAGATTGTACCCCCAAATTCTATATTAGGTTGGAAGAGTATATAGCAAATACATTTAAGAATCGCTTTGAGTAGCCCAGGATGTGAAATCGATGAATAGTAGTGTATCTGTGGCGGGCAGAGGATAAATAACCGTAATCGTCAACAGAATTAAACTTTGGTAGACATTGGTATTAGGGTTAATTGGTTTAGTGTACGTACATATTAATATGTACGTTACTTCATGGTGATAGGATGGATCCCGAGGCTGTAGAGATCGTTCCTCAATTGAGCTTGGATCTACCGAGGAGGTTATTTGCTCTTGACCATTACCCTCTCAAAACCAAGATAAATGCGTATTCAAAACCGGAATATCTTTCTACAATATCGAGGGTGCTGAGTGGAACAAAAGAAATGGAAAACTTGTTAGAGTCTCCATTTGGGCAGCTTTTTCGTATCCCTGCTAACAAGATCTCGTTCTCCGGTAAACTAGTTCATGGATTTGTTTGCCGTCAATTGGTGACCAAAAAGCGGCATGAGATGTGGATTGTGTTTGGTGGCAATCCAATCAAGTTTGGATTACAGGAATTTGCAGAGTTGACAGGTCTCGAATGTGGAAATTATCCAAAAAAGAGAGATGTGGAAAGAGCTACAAAAACGGATAAAGGATGTAAGACTGTTTGGGAAGTTCTATTCGGGGAAAACATAGAACCAACGATCTCCGAGTTGGTCAAAAGGTTGGAGACTGAGGAAATGGAAACGTGGCAGAAACTAGCTTTAGCGCTGATAATAATAGTTGATGGAGTTCTAACATGCGCCACGCAACCAGTAAAACCAGATCCGAAGACAGTGGAGATGACCAAGAATATTGATTTTTTTTTCAAATATCCATGGGGAAGGTTGTCATTTGAACGGACGCTGGAGACTATTACAGGATTTAAATGTCCAGCAGACGTAGACAGCTTAGTAAAAACTTTCAAGCAACAATCAGTTGCTGTTCATGGATTTCCTCTAGCACTCCAGCTGCTGGCTTTCCAATCTGTCCCAGCAATTGCAAGATTAGTACCATCTGACGTTCAAGATCAGGCGTTTAATCAAAGATCGATCCACAATCTGGCTAAACTGCGGCCAATCAAGACAGCAGACATCTTCGCATGCGAGGCTGCTAAAGAGGTATGTACTTGGTTGATATAATACGTTAACGACCTGAATCTATCAGTTTCGTCAAATGTATATATATTTGTAATCATATTATAGGTGGTTATTAGACGGATGGTTGGTAGTGGGGAGCATTGTGATAGTGGAGAATTGGAGTGGCGTGACGAAGAGGAAGACCATCAAGTTGACAACATTGAAAATCTTATTAAAGCTGGCCACAAATGGGATGAGGCAATATGGATGGGAGGTGATGATAGGTGTCCAAAACAGACACGTCCCGAAGAGAAAGGTATTAAAAACATTTATACATTACAAAGGGCTTCACTATAAAGATAATTTTTTTTAAAATTAATGGTTAATTGGTGATATAGTTACAGTTGACTGTCGGAAGAGGAAAAGAGCAGACACCGCAACAATTGACAATAAGAAAGAGAAGAGCACGAGAACTGATGGGCGACCGGGGGGTACGCCCATTGTTGATGAACGTTTGGACGATGACCAATTTGAAAGGTATGCGGCGGAACTAAGCCGGTTCTACAGGAAACAAGAAGCACTGATGAAGGAAAATCAGGCAAACATGGAGATTTTCGTACGTACAGAGATCCGCAAGGAGATAAGAGCTGCACTATTGGAGGTTAAAAGAAACGAACATGGGGAACCTTCTTACGCTTCGCATACAGTTTCAGAGAAGAAGTATTCAAAAAAAAGAAGAGGGAAAACTATAAAGTTTCGAAGAATGAGTTCAGTAATGGTTATGAAAAAAAAGGGAGAGAAGGTCAGAAACAGGGGATGCGCTGACACTGCTAAGGTTGATATGACAAATAGCTTAAGGGTTGTAATTTTTTCACTACTTACATATATTAAATTATGTTGCTATCGTGGTGTGCACAGGGTGATCGGAATACTGATGGTTCGAAGGATGCCATAGATGGTCAACACTCTGTCAGTGGTGATTCTTTAGTTGGAGGCCAGGTAATGGACAACAAGATCCTCTTTAGAATGCGACTCAATCAACGTAATGGGGGTGTTTTTGCTTATGCACCTATCATATACACTTTATATATTTGACCGTAGGATACAACCCGTACTCATATTAATGAGTGGGTAACCGATAATAACGACTGTGGCATGAACGAACCATCCCCGGACAATGGAGTTAATGAGTGTCGCCAAGATTATGACGCGGGGGACATTGCTGTCGAGCTATCACCAACTAAAACCGTATCCGATGTAAGTATTTGACACGGAATGGAGATTACAACACTATATTCGTAATAAAGCATTGTCCACCTTTAATTGAACAGATATTGCTGCAGCTGAATACTAAAATGGAACCTGATTTGCATTGTAACAAAATGGTAGGTCAGGAAGTAACCATAAAAGGGATAACCATCTGTGGGTCTCATATATATTCGGTTATTTGTTTACCTCCTCTAATCTACACGTGTGAAAAATTGAGCTTGTACCAAGTTCCTACTACGAACACGCGTCTTAAAAGTTTCATTATTTTGAATAGGAGGATGGGGAAGAACTGCATCAAGAAGGCGGGAAAGTAGAGTGGTTTAACAGTAACATAAGGGACATAAGACGTCAGGAAGGCGAGTCAGATGAGGGTTGTAAAAAAACCGAAATACCTGTAGAAAATGAAACTGCAGTTGACGGTCAACAAAAGGAAAGCGATGGCGAGGAGGGCTGTAACAAAACTGATGGACATGTACAAATAGAAACAACAGTTAACCTCCAATAGTGCAAAATTATTTTTTATTTCGAATATTTGCCATATTTATAGTGTCTACTTAGATGGTCCAGTGAACGTCACAACTAATCTATGTACGTGCATCTTATTAGGCTGGAGACCAAGCAATACCCAACGAACGCGATGTCGAAGAGGACTGTAAAGAGACTAGAGGTCAACCAGATCAAAGTCCCGGGGAGGAATGTATTCCCGGTGACTCAGACAATTTAGTGCCGCAGTCGGTTATTATTGTGGATGAAACAGGACGCGCAGAAGAAGTGATAATGGAGATACGTGCGAGTCAACCATCCGAAGCCATAGTGATAAAAGCAGGGTCGGTTTCATACGACCCTATGGAAGATGTTGCTGATGGGAAATTCGCCAAATTCACCGAGATGATAAAACAAGATAATGTGTAAGTGTAGTATATATTACTCCGATGACATATTGATATGCTCATTCATTGATATAGGATATTCATAATTACAAAATTTCGCAGGGTACACACCTTTTTCGGATTCCGCAAGGCAGATATCCTATTCTTCTCTACTCTTATATCGTCCCAAAAATGGGTCCATAGTCAGGTACATATTTTAAACTTTAACTACACGATTTTGGGGTGTTCATGGTTTCTTGTTGGATTTAAATCCGACGGGTTTGCGTTTAACTGCATCTGCAGCACATGGAGATGATTGCCCTAACGCTGTGGCACAAAAACGGAGAAGAAATGATAAAACAAAGGACCGTAATTTTGGACTCCGTTCTCTTTTACGAGTTGACAAGAAGGTTCCAAGCATTCAACAGGAGCACGGCGAAACGGAATTTCAGATGGGACAAAGTACTCATTGACATCGTCAATGGGGAAAGGATGCACCACGAACCAAGGTTGAAGTGGGTTACAGATGTCGACGTTATATATGCTCCAATGAACTGGAAATCTAAGCATTGGGTAGGAGTGGGCATAAATCTTATAAAGAGACATGTTTCCATTTACGATCCTTTGATGACCTCCTCCAGAGAAACTCTTGCAATGTCCCGGATCAAGCCGGTGTGTGAGATGATACCGTACCTACTTCAGAGGGTTATCGATGTCAATTACCCTCTCGATCCATTTACCGCTGAAAGGGTTAGCCAAGTAGGACAAAACTTGAGGACGGGAGATTGTGGACCTTTTACTATGAAGTTTTTAGAACTGTTGAGCATGGGCAAACCGATGACTGATTGCTTGAAGATCACCGACAACAATATTGACAATTTCCGAAAGAAGTTCGCGATGGACGTCTACGAAGCTGCTATTGGTCCGATAAATTAAGTAGCGAATAAACATTCTTCCTGGTTGTACTTATTACTTTCACGCAGGTGGTCCATATGATCCGTAACAGTCTGTTAGGATGATTATGGTTCGCTGAATTTGAATACAATTTAATCACATCACGCTCATCATATCATAGGATTGCCAGTAGGGACAAGTTAGTGTGCTCAAAATGGATAGAAACTAAGCACCAACCATGGACCTAAAAATCAAGTCTATAACGTTAGAAAATCGATTGTACGTACACTGATGAATATACGTACGTGTGTACACAGACCATAAATATACGTACGTGTGTACACAGACCATAATAAGGCCGTTACTTAGTTGATGGTACGTACACATATGAATATACGTACGTGTGTACATAGACCATAATAAGGCCGTTACTTAGTTGATGGTACGTACACATATGAATATACGTACGTGTGTACACAGACCATAATAAGGCCGTTACTTAGCTGATGGTATGTATACATCTGATAAAGGCCTAACATATACTAATACTGGTTAGAAAGACGTCATAATGATACATATCTAGACCCTCCAATATACAAAAAACACTACACCTGAAGAGGGTTTACAAACAACCGATAGGAGCTATGTGAGTGACCAGACCTCGGAAAATCTAAGAACGACATCCTCAAATCCCACATGTTACCAAAAAAATGACCAAACACGCATCTTCTATTAGCAACACGCGTAAAACCAATCTTCAATTTTGCAAAATCATACTGCTCCGGTAATGTACATGGAACCTCTTCAACTTTTTGATCCCGAGTTGAACTCAGCTTCCGGATAATCTACTGTCTCCGACGTAGCATCTAGTTGGAGAAAGCAGTCTCGGTCTGGGACCTCATCAAACACGTCTGCAGCAAGTTTCATCCTAATAGAAGGCATGGCCGCATCACATAGGCCTGTGTAATTTACTCCAAGAGCTATACACTCTAAGCACTTCAACGTGTACACACCACAGTCACCTTGTTGATAGTTCTGTGGGAGTGTTTTCACCCGGTAGTAACTAAATGCCGCCGCCCCGATATGCTGATCTTTGTACCTCCGGTTATATGCTTGTATCAAGTGTGGGATCATTTTTGCGAACGGTTTGCACTTCTTTTGTAGACTCTCG
>NC_025701.1:14187088-14187262 GCF_000633955.1 Camelina sativa | reverse complement strand
GGAGGTGTGCGGGCTGTTGCGATAGTGGCACGGGAAACCTTGGCTGATGGTGTTTAGTCCGGTCTGGAGACGTGCGGGCCGTGTTGACGGTGGCACGGAGGTCCTTGGCAGTTGGACGGTATTGCGGGATTCGGGGACGAATCCATATTGGTGGGGGAGAATTGTAACATCCGC
>NC_025701.1:14166222-14185868 GCF_000633955.1 Camelina sativa | reverse complement strand
CCTTTTAAGATCTTCGTTTTAAAAGAGAATGGCATAAATCGTAATAAAACACACAACTCAGATATAGAAGTAATTTGCAAACTTTTATGTGTTATTCTAGTAAGGCAGAAATCTCAACGTGTTAGTCTAGTAATAAACCTACTTTTATGCAATATTTTAAGTAATTTCCCTTAAAAATATTTTTAAAATTGTTTTTAATATTTTTGTACACACCATTCCATACTATAGTCCGATTTTTACCATTCATAATGGTATGGTATTATGCATACTATTGTATGGTATTGTACATACCACTAATTACTCCATACTACAGTCCATTCTACTCCATACTAAAATGTTAGTATGCACTATGTAGTATGGAGTGTATGCAGCCACCGTTCAAAACCTAATTAAAAAAATGAATCTAGGCGTAGAACCTTTTAATTATTCAAAAGAAAGAAAAAAAAAAACAATAAGAGTATGAGAGTACATATCATAAGCAATGATCCTGCTAATGGGAGCAATAGGAAACACGTCTTAATCAACCTATGCAACTTTTATGTCATTCTATTTCTTATAGTTTTCATTTTGCTTAATTATATCATTTTATATAAGAGAGGGGATGAATCCATCAAATCTTCTTACGATGATGCACTATCTTTGGCTCTGTACTTGGGATTGTATAGCTCACCTTGCTTAATTATATCCGTTGACCAAATTAATTTTAAATAGTTCTAAACCATTTTCTATTTAAAATAGTTTTGTTTAAGACGAAATAAAAGTTTCATTTGATTATAAAAATGTAAAGCTTCAGCGGGTGTTATTGGATTCTAATTTATAAAAAAATTTAAAGAGTTGGAACAAAATCATTGAAAGTGAATAAGTGAAAGATTTTTAAGGATTGCTAGAGAGTATTCTATAGTTTTGTTGATTATTTTTTTAAAAATTTTGTAAAGTATTCCAAACAATCTCTATATTTTTGTGATATTTTACATAATTTTATTTTATAAAAAAAGTGTCTAAAATCATGAACAGTAACATAATAATTTATTAATCATTCTAGATTCTTTTGTTTTAATTGAATAACACAAAACTTTAATTGATTTTATAAAAGTCATCCAATAACACAAATTTGTTAAAATTTTAAATGATTTTTTACAAATCAGAAACTAGTAACACTAAACTTAAACAAAATCTTAACCTAATAACAACAAAATCTACATAACATTGAAAGTCTTTAAAACTCTATTCACATATCAAAACAATAATCCCCACTTAAATTAAGTTAACATATGTCGTATATATGTAATAATAAAACACGAGTAATACAGTAATAAGCAAGAAAAAAAAAAGGAGTTCTGACAACAACAAAATAATTGTAAGAAGAAAAAGAGAGTTCCAGAATGGTATAATGTGTTGACAAAAAAAAAAAAAAATGCAATGTCTTTATTGTCGCAATTGGGAGTATTATTTAAATTCTCATTTTTTAAAAGAGCATGTTTACCTTTTTTTACCGAACATCTGCAAATCCATTCATATAAATGTTTCTACTAATGAAAATAATTTTATATTTAAACAATTTTTTTTTGTATCCTACTCAATATATTAATGACAGAGTAGTATTTGGGGGAAAAATAACATCAATTTTATTAAGGAATTACACACTGTTATGTAAATATTTCATGTACCAAAAAAAAAATCAAAGAGCACATTAAAAATTAACTTAAAACTAAATTTATTATG
Source organism: Camelina sativa (assembly GCF_000633955.1). Taxonomy (NCBI): domain Eukaryota; kingdom Viridiplantae; phylum Streptophyta; class Magnoliopsida; order Brassicales; family Brassicaceae; genus Camelina; species Camelina sativa. The sequence goes on along the minus strand of NC_025701.1, from coordinate 14,184,146 downwards.
AAACAGAATGTATTAAAACCAAAAAAAACTAAACAATCATAAGAGCGACAGATACGAATAATAATGACAGGATTCAAGAGTGGCTGCTAGGTTAGTGATTAAACTAATGTTTTCGTTTCATTAAATTTTGTTTAAAAAAAAAAAATCTTAGTTGTCACAATTCACAAACTCTATAATGATATGCTTACATGAGTGTTTGGAACAATAATAATAGCCCTCTTAATTTTATTATAATGATGTTTAAAGTTTTCCCCATCCCATCAATTACATATCGCCATCTGTCCCATTTACGACTCACAAGATAACTTATTTATTTAATTTCGTAGAAACACACAGAGGTTATTAACTAGTAGTAACATTTATAAAAAGAAAAATTAATACAACGTGCTTAATTTTTCGTAAAGTTGTAAAACATTAATCATATCAAAGTTTTGACCGAAATCCAAATTTGTATACACATAAATATTTCTCACATTAAAATGAAAATATATAAAAAAAAAAAAAGACAAAGACAAAAGAAAAATAAATAGACAACAAAATTGGATAAAAGATTTATCAAAAATGCATTTTTGTTTAAACGCGGAATTATGTAATTGTTTTGACAGTGGTATTTAATTTTTGTTTATGTTTATGTTTGAGAAGGAGACGAAGAAGAGAGTGACTTTATTTTTGGTTAATGTCTTCTTCGTGAGAGCGATTCCTTGATTCAGAGGAATCAAAACCCTTATCTTCCCCATTCACAAACCCTAGATTTTGTTTCTCCAAAGATTTTACCTTTTTAATTTCCTCTTGATCTGTGTGAATTTTCCAATTTCAATTCTTTTTTGTGATTCGAGCTCAATTTTTGTAGATCAGAGAGAGAACCCAGAAGAATCGAGTTTTTTTTTTGGGTTCAGCATAAATCGAAATCGTAAAGCTTTAAACTTTGTTGATCTGAATTTGAGTGGGAAACAATCGAATTCGAGTTTTTGATGATGATTTGAGGTGGGGGGGTGGGCGGTGGGGATTTTTAAAAGACGATGACTGGATTGGGCGTTCGATCCAGTAGCTATGGTTCCTTGGAGAAGACGGGACTTAACGGCGTCGTTTTCCCTATCCAGACCACTGTTACGACGACGCGTACAAAACCATCTAAGATGCAGAAAGAGAGGGAAGGTATTGTACATTGGATCTGTAAATTCGTTGGTCGTAAGAAGATCGGCATGTTGCTTCTCTTCTTAATCTCCGCCGTCGTCTTCCTCCGTGTCCTTTACGTCGGCAAAGGTTCTCACTTTTTTTTTGTTTTTTCAGACAAGTTGGGGTTGTTTATGTTCTGTTTTTTTTTTTAGCTTCTTGAACTTGGATTAGCTTTGAGTTCGTGTATTAGGTTCGGCTGGAATAGTCTTTAGTTCTGATTTTGGAACAATGTGTTTTGTTTTGGGTTTAGAATTGTGGAGTTAAAGTTTGTGTAGAGTTGGTGATCGAGTAAGGCTTTAAGATGTTGTAATGTAATACAATGGTTAAGATGAACTAGAAACTGACTTGTGACTGTTCTTTTGCTGCTCTTTTTGTAATTAGGTGAAGATGGTCAGGAAGTTCAAGGTCCACCGAGTCTTCATTTCAATGGCAGTTCAGGTGTACATTTTTCAAACATGTTAGAGATAAATGAAGATCAGAACATGAATATTGGAAATATTTCGCTCAAGGCAAAAGATGTTGTAGTGTTCCCTCCTCCTTCTCCTCCTATGCATTTTCTTGGATATACGCTTCCTCAAGGACATCCTTGTAATAGTTTCAGCTTACCTCCCCCACCAGCAGACAGAAAAAGAACAGGACCACGCCGTAAGATACTTACTCTTTGATTTTTTGGTCTCTTTGCAATTTACGTTTTCTTTTCTGAGATCACTACAATATCGTTGTTGTGATGATCAGTATTGGTTTGTTCTGCCTGGTTTTGGTTTCAGCATGCCCTGTATGTTACCTTCCAGTAGAAGACGCTGTTTCCTTTATGCCAAGTGCACCGTCATTTTCCCCTGTTCTTAAAAACTTAACGTATATATACGAAGAACCACTAAACAGAGATACAGAGTTTGGAGGGTCAGATTTTGGTGGTTATCCTACTTTGAGACATAGGAATGATTCTTTTGACATTAAAGAAACAATGAGCGTACACTGTGGGTAAGTATCTTTGTAGTACTTTTCGTAATTCCCTGGTCCTTCTCTGTCTCATCTTAGTATATTTCTGTTCTTAACTTCTTATCCATGGTTTTCTAATCAGGTTTGTCAAAGGACCTCAACCTGGACGGAATACAGGATTTGACATTGATGAGGCAGATCTTCTTGAAATGAAGCAATGTCGTGGGATAGTCGTTGCTTCAGCAGTATTTGGTAAAGCTTTGCATGATCCTTTTCTATTTTGTCAACAAAAATTCCAGGCTTTTGTGCCAATTTTTGCATGTTTCTAATGTTAGAATGTCTCTTTTTTTTTTTTGTAGATGCTTTTGATGATGTAAAAGCCCCACAAAATATCAGTAAATATTCAGAGGAAACAGTTTGCTTCTACATGTTTGTCGATGAAGATACGGAAAGAATTTTGAAGAAAGAACGAGGCCTTGATGAAAACAAGAAAGTAGGGATATGGAGAGTTGTTGTTGTTCATAATCTCCCTTATTTAGATGGAAGACGCAATGGAAAGGTAAAATTCACCTCTCTTATATTTTCAATAAGAAAGTTTATGGACGAAATAATCCATTAAGTTACTCCAAACTGAAACATTAACTTAATGGCTTGCTAGATAATTCCCCTTGTTATTACCCACATTTCTGTAATTATATTCTTTTGATTTAGACCAGGCTTGAAGTTGTTTACTATTAACCGGAGAGCAAATAGTTCTTCTTAGAAAAACCCAAAAAAAGTCAGATTTGAGTTTACAACTAACTTTACATGGTTTATAGCTGAATGAACAGAGTAAAGAGAGAGATTATAAATGCCATTGTTATGCTGATGCCTCGTACTTTGCAGGTGCCTAAGCTTCTTGTTCATAGGATGTTTCCAAATGCTCGCTATTCTTTATGGATTGACGGAAAGCTTGAGCTTGTCGTAGATCCATATCAAATTCTTGAAAGGTGAGGCCTATCATATCGTAGATCCTTCTTTTAATTGTCGTTTTCTATGTAGCTTCCTGCAGTTACCAAATAACAAAGATTCCGCCACGGTTTTGTGCTTAACATTCCAGTAATGTTAAAAATTCCAATCGTTTTGTATAAGTTTCACTGTTTGAGTGTAAAAGGGCTTAGTAAGTATGTTTTTGGACTACAGCTATTTACCTTGCATTTCTTCTCATCAGGTTCTTGTGGAGGAAAAATGCTACTTTTGCGATCTCTAGACATTACAAACGATTTGACGTCTTAGTGGAAGCCGAAGCAAACAAAGCGGCTGGTAAATATGATAACGCTTCTATCGACTTTCAGGTGGACTTCTACAAGAATGAAGGGTTAACCCCTTATTCAGTGGCAAAATTGCCAATCACTAGCGGTATGTCTCTTTAGCTTACTATTTCCAAAATTCCCTTTTTGGGGATCAAACACTTATTATATATACACAACTCTATGGTTGGGCTATGCAGACGTACCAGAAGGCTGTGTCATTTTAAGAGAACATGTTCCCATCAGCAACCTCTTTACTTGCCTTTGGTTTAACGAAGTTGACCGATTCACTTCTAGAGATCAAATCAGTTTCTCAACAGTAAGAGATAAGATTGCAGCAAAAACAAACTGGACAGTAAGCATGTTCCTTGACTGTGAAAGACGCAACTTTGTAGTTCAGGTGATTATTCTTCTTCTCATTCTCATGCTGACTGACACTTTTAGTGTTAAAGAAAAGGTAGTAAAAAAAAAGATCCTGACTTTATCATTACCCGGACTCTCAAATGCAGAGATATCACCGAGCAGAGCAAGAAAGATTTGCAAGGCAACGACCTCCGGTGCCTAATTTTTCTCCTCCACCGCCTTCACCGCCCCCACCGGTTTTAATGATCAGCGATTTGCCTAGGAAAATGTCAAGTGGAAGGGTTAGCACAACACCACCTAGAAGACGTGGAAGAGACAGAAGGTCTCAAAGGGGTCACAGGAAAGCTAATTTGCCTGTAAGATTACCAGATTCAGCTTAAGAGTTGTTGGGGTTCTCCTTCTTCATTCATCACCAAACCCACAAAGTTGCAAATTTTTACCACACAGTATGTTTATTTTATTTTTTGTTTCTCTATTTGATTCTTAAGGATTCAAAATCAATTTTTTATGTATATATATATACACGAACATTTTGTACTTGGATAATAAATTATAGTTTTGAATTTTTGAAGAAAGTTAAATCGACCTACCTAAGAGACTTCCCGAGTTTGGTTTTGTAAGTTGGTGTATATGGTCTTGGAGTAAACCCGACACAAACGTTAAGCCTTCAGTTTAATGATCAAAATGAGCAAAAAAAAATTTGTATAATTCTGTATACGTCAAAATTGGATATACTTGTGCGACAGCCTTTTTTTGCAAAACTTAAAAAGAAAAAAAAAGAAAAATCAATTTATATATTCAATTAAAAAGAAAAAAGTATACAACATTGATTGGTCATGTGCGTATGCTGCACCAATTCCATTATCTGTTCAACTAAACGATCTTGAATTTATGGTCTTTGCTTGCATGCATTATGCATATGTCTCTCTGGTTTCTACTACCATGTCAATTCCTTAGAATTAATGGAATCTTTCTTTTCTGAGGCCATGATTACATGCTCTATCATAAATAGAAATCAACTTGTTGGTGCTCAATAATGAATGACCAATTGTTGTTCTTTTCTAATAAAGAATATAATTCTACTTTTTTTTATTTATGTATACATGAATTACATGTGACTCACATCACATTACATAAGAGGGTCAAAATCAATAGCCTTAAGTGTGGAATAAAGTGAGCTAGAGCATGTTGTTTTCATTGTTTGCCAAAAAAAAAAAAAAAAAAAAAAAAAAACGTCTTAAAAATTATGCTTACCNGAGTCCTAATGTTATCTTAGACTATTGGTCTCCAAGCTATAAAATGTTATTTTAACTTATATTATACGTCAATCATGCATGAAAAAGTAACTATAACTACTCCCATCAAATTGTAAAATTTATTTCTCAAATAATAGACACCGATATTTCTGAAACTTTTATAATATATGGTTTATGTACAAGAGGAAATGTTACAAAGTTTATTTATTATGGTCGAACTTTTACACATCAAACAAAATGGTGTAGAAACACACAAGTTGAATCACTTCGTTCAAGCCAAACGACTAGTCTGAGTTGAACAATATCAGAGCTACGAAACAACTACACTAGTGGCCAAAAATCAAAATCAAGAGCAAGTCTACAAACAAAATAGCTTATGTCAGCTATAGCATTCCATGTATTCAAGTATGGTAAACTGGTTGATTGATTAACTTTTTCATAACAAAATATCAAAAGTCGTCAAAACCAAGTATATAAGACGATATTTCTCTTTAATGTAACACATAATTTAATAGAAAAGATTTCTATTTTGAACAATTCAACTCTTTGTTTTGTCATACATAATGTGTGTAGCGCAAAAACTAACACGTCTCTCTCTCTTTCTTTATTTTTTTCACGATAGAACAAAAAGGAAAGGACCATCCTTAGTTGAAAATTAAAATCCTAGTACACTACAGCCATTTGAAATCGCAAACTCGACCGCTACGTGATAATGTTATCACACGATTCAAAACCACAAACAAACAAAACAAAACAAAAAAATCTACGAAAAACACATATAATTATTGCTCGTTGACACTCTTAAGCTTCTGATGATCAGATATATATCACCAAAATACTCCAATACAAAGGACAACAAACACATCAAACAGCAAGCAGTAGAATATGAAGTATGGTCTGTTGATCATAAACTGTATTATACTCACTATAGGAACATGTGGAGGTCCTTTGTTAACTCGTCTCTACTACAACAATGGTGGAAAACGAATCTGGTTCATGAGCTTCCTATCAACCGCTGGTTGTCCAATCATCCTCATCCCTCTCTTGTTCTCCTTTCTCAACCGCCGCAACCGCAACAAGGCCGAAAACGTAGCGAAAACAGAGCTTTTCTTAATGGAAACTCCTCTGTTCATCGCCTCTACTGTCATAGGGCTGCTCATAGGACTTGACAACTACTTATACGCTTACGGGTTACGGTATCTGCCAGTTTCCACTTCATCCCTCATAATCGGAACTCAACTAGCTTTCAATGCTCTCTTCGCTTTCTTGCTGGTCAAGCAAAAGTTCACTCCCTTCTCTATAAACGCAGTCGTTTTGTTGACGGTTGGTACTGGAATCCTTGCGTTGCACAGCGACGGAGACAAACCGGCTAACGAGAGCCACAGAGAGTATGTTGTTGGGTTCTTGATGACTGTGATTGCAGCTGTTCTCTATGCTTTCATATTGCCGCTCGTTGAGCTCACTTACAAGAAAGCTCGACAAGAAATCACTTTCCCACTTGTGCTCGAGATTCAGATGGTTATGTGCCTTTCTGCTACTTGCTTTTGCGTTGTTGGGATGTTCATCGTTGGAGATTTTAAGGTACAAAAAGTTTTTTCATGGTCTTATTTTAGTAATAAGGCTATCATCATCATATGTGTGTTTCTTTGCAGGTGATAGCGAAAGAAGCAAGAGAGTTCAAGATCGGAGGATCTGCGTTTTACTATGCACTGATAGTGATCACAGGAATAATATGGCAAGGTTTCTTCTTAGGAGCCATAGGGATTGTGTTCTGTGCATCGTCTCTAGCTTCAGGTGTTCTCATAAGTGTTCTGCTTCCGATGACAGAGGTTTTGGCCGTCGTTTGTTTCCGGGAGAAGTTTCAAGCTGAGAAATGTGCCTCTCTCCTTCTCTCTCTGTGGGGATTCGTCTCTTACTTCTACGGTGAGTTTAAATCCGGCAAGAAAGTTGTCGACAAACCTCAGCAGACGGAGACAGAGTTGCCTACTACTCTTCCTGCAGTTAGTGATTCTGTTGCTTAAAAGGTTTTTTTCCGCATTTCTATAACATAATAACTGTTATGTTTTGTCTTTGTTTTGAATAGCATGTGTGAATGTGTGTGATTATGAGTATAACTAAATGGTCTATATAATTTAAGTGTATATGTATGAATGTATTTCTCAAATTAGTACACGTGTAGTAAAGATAGAATGCTAAAGTGATGAGTCTACAAACCAAAAAACGAAAGATATAATTTCCTTAAAAGAATTGGATAAACATTGAGAAAACAGTATGCATGCATCTTTGATAAAATGGTACATATCAATTCTATTCAACAAAAATTTTCAACCTTTTGTTCTTTATTTTTGGTATGAAATAAACTATATTCCCTCTGTTTAACAAAGCACATTGAAAATTAATCAAAGCACATTGTGTAACAAAAATTTTCCCTCTAAAATGACACTCTTTGTGAAACAGAGGGAGTATTATTTAAATCAACGAAGAAAAAAAGATAATACTGTAATAAAGAGAGTCAAAGAACCAATAAACTCACCATTAAAACCTTCCAATTATAGAACTGATAATTCATAACGTCATTGCACTAAATTTAGAAAAAGAAATAAATCCAATAGTCAAAAACTGTAGAATTGGATAAAACGTAAAATTAAATACTGTATGGATATGAATATGGATATCATTATTATCCGGTCTATGAGATCATGTTTACGTTTGAATACAAAATTAAAACTGTTACCTAAATTCGTGGGCATAAATTAGGAAAATTCATGTTTTAGGCATTAGAGAGGATCTTTTGGGTTAAGAAACACAAAGATCTATGGAAAAGACAGAACCACACCAACCATATAACTAAATCCTGCCAGCACCACCAACCCCCAAAAGTTTCATTACCACCCAACAAGAAATCAAAAACATCCACAATATTTTTTTAGAAGAAAAAATTAAGACAAAAATGGCGAAGGCTCTTGTGATCATAAACTGCATAATCCTAGCCATAGGAAACTGTGGAGGTCCTCTGATTATGCGTCTCTACTTCAACAATGGTGGCAAAAGGATTTGGTTCTCTACATTTCTTGAAACTGCTGGCTTTCCTGTTATCTTCATCCCTTTGCTCTTCTCTTACATTCACCGGCGCAGAAACAACAATGGAGGCGAAAATGCAACAAGTTTCTTTCTTATCAAACCGCGCCTTCTTGGCGCGGCTATTTTCATAGGCATTCTCTCTGGCTTTGATAATTACTTGTATGCATATGGTATAGCTTATCTCCCAGTTTCAACGGCTGCTCTCATCATTGCTTCACAGTTAGCTTTTATAGCTATCTTCTCATTCTTCATGGTTAAACATAAGTTTACTCCTTTTACCATTAATGCTGTTGTGTTGTTGACTGTTGGAGCTGCGGTATTGGGAATGCATACCGAAACTGATAAGCCCGTTCATGAGACCCACAAGCAATACGTTACTGGGTTCTTGGTGACCGTGGCTGCAGCTGTTGTGTATGCTTTTATCTTGCCATTAGTGGAACTTGCTTACCAGAAAGCTAAGCAACCCTTGAGCTATACGCTCGTTCTCCAGATGATTTTGTGCTTCCTTGCTTCTATTGTCAGCCTCATTGGTATGTCCATCGCTGGTGATTTCAAGGTTAGTCAGTAGTCTTTTGAATCTTAAACCTGCAAAAGAGTTTCAACACGAGATGGTTTTACTTGAATCCTTCCCTCCTTATTTTTCTTTTCTTTTGCAGGCTCTACCAAAAGAAGCAAAAGAGTTCAAGCTTGGAGAGGTACTGTTCTATGTTGTGGCTGTGTTTTCGGCTATAATATGGCAAGGCTTCTTCTTGGGAGCCATTGGATTAATCTTCTGCACATCTTCTCTCGTCTCGGGTATCATGATATCAGTCCTTTTGCCCATCACGGAGGTTTTAGCTGTTATATTTTACCATGAAAAGTTTCAAGCAGAGAAGGGACTCTCTCTTGCTCTCTCCCTTTGGGGTTTTGTCTCTTACTTTTATGGTGAGATAAAGTCTGACAACGATAAAAAGAGAATTCAGCAGGAGGAGAGTTCTTTGTCATCAAGAACCATAAGTGAGTGTTAAAACTAAACGAATCATAGATTGTTTAAAAGACATCATAGCACTCATTTCAGCCCAGTAGTTAGATTAGAGGATGTCTGAGAACTTGTGGAACTACGGCAAAAAACACAACAAATAAAGGAGTTTTTTTGTCTTTTCTTATTTTTATCAGCTGTACTTGTGGATGTCTCTTATTATTCACATCAAATGAGTTTGTGATAGAATATTAAGTCAAAATCATGAGCCTTGCCCTTTCTGTTATGATGTTGAACTTTTCCTTTTCCCAGCAATAGATGAAATTAGTCTTGTTTTGTCTTCTGCTGAATGATTTTATCTCTCATCTCTCGTGGCGGTTTCATCCCATTAACTTGTTGAACAATAGCACCAGCAGCACGACTAACGAGAAATCGCGTATGATCTGAGGACCCGTTTGATTCCACCTGTAAGTTCAACCAGTAGAGAGCTTCTGGTAAATCCTGTTTGATTCATTTTCATGATTCTTCATTACTATAAGGAACAATCACTAGTGAGAGGAGATAACATTCAGTTGAATCAATAATGTAAAAAGGAAAATCCCCACAAATCTTTTAGCTTTTTTCTAACAGCATGTTCTTTACACTGTTTCCCCTAGAGCTTCAAGCTATTTGAAACATGAGTGCATCAAAAATACAAGAACGGATACAGTATCATTCTACATGCTTACAAGAGAGAACCTATTATCTCCTTTTTCAACTCTGTCTGTTATCTAAATATCCGCTCTCTTAACTCTAATATCTAGGCCTAGCAAAAATCCACCAGTAACATCAACTTATCACTAATTCTTCTATTGTAATCGACTACATTCCTCTGAGGTGAATTATACCAGATATATCCATTTAGGTCTAGCCACATATACAATTGTAAAAATAAAATTTATTTGCTTACCAACTTCCTTCAGCAGAACCGCTCAACTCATTGTTGATTTCTTCCTTTGCAAACTCTTCCAGTATAGCACGCTGACGTTCATTCACTTCACTAGAGAATACAAGGAAAAAAGTACACCGCATAAGCATATACCAGAAATCTATCAACATATGCTCAGCGAACCTGTTATATGATGATTTCAAAAATTAAGCACGTAGTATCGGTCCTTCCTTCACGGAAATGACAAGAAGAGAACCCAAACAAACCCACATGCCACCAGAATATCAAGTAGCTGATCATTTCAACATGAATTTCTATAATCGGATGCAAAGTAAGAGAAGGCAGGGAAACTAATTCGAAAACATCAACTTTTAGAACTAGAAAGTGCTTTTTGGTTCCAAACACTAGTAGAGTTTTTAGCATAGCATTATGTGGGTGTCTCCAACAAAATTATATCTTGAACTCCAAATAGAAGAAACCTTACGTAGGAATGTTGACACGGAAACGGACATACTGATCTCCATGATCTACAAAAAAGCCTTGTCTCGGTAGTCCTGCACAAACTAACCTATTTAAAAGAGTTCTAAGCATATATACAAAACAAAATGACCATACGGGCTGATAAATATATGTACCTTTGCCTCTTAAAACAAGAAATTGACCAGGCTGAGTTCCCTCTGGTATCTGCAATATTTACAATAAGGCACCTCATTATTTCCAAAGGCTTGAGATCTAAACCTTCCTCTTGGTAAGAGGATGAAAAGCAACTTGTACTCGGTTGCAAACGTAAATGTCAAATTGTAACAAACAAAATATTATATCAATATCACTGGAATCTTACGTCTAGCTGCATCTTTCCTGAAAGCGTTGGCACCACAACTATGCCTCCCAAAATGGCCTGTCAAGTAAGTTTTCTAAGAAATGTCCAGTATGGCTCAAGGAGACAATAATAGAAACAACGTAAACCATAAGACATGAAAGGATGCACTACATAAGAAAAATACTCTAGCCGAGGTACTATGGCTTGGTGACAAAATACTGTAGCAGCATGCACTTGAGATTTATCACTGCTGTCATCAAATTGAGTTGGAACCGATATGCCACATTATCTAGTTATAGGACAAGAGCGTCCTATACATAATGATATAGATGCTTCTAAACTTTTGGCACATAAACCAGTTGAATAGAACAAAACTCACTAATTTTCAGCTAGACTGCAGATAACTTTTATCTAAATTATGTTACTGCATAGCTTTATCAGCTAGTGGTTTACGGCTTTTGACCACAAAGTGTCACAATGCAGGGAAAACATAGAAGGTACTGCTCTGCTTATAACCCAAAATTAGGAGTCACCAGTGTGCTTACTTGTGTAAAGCTAATGTTAGCATCCACATAAATATCTGAGCCATCCCTAGTGAAAATTGAATCATCAGCAACCTGTGAACAGAAGAAGATTAGGTATTTGTCATCAATGGAAAATGCTACATGTAGTACATGGGCAAGAGCGATGATAACATATAAGACTACTATGAAGCTTAAGAAGCATAAACAATCTATTTACTAGATGAAATAAGTCTTGATTATATGTTGACCACTGGAGACAACAACGGTGTAAATCTGTGAACAACGGTGTAGATTATATTTGGAATGAATTCATTCAAAGTCAATATATGACTTATAATATGACTTTGATGCTTGCATCGATTGTCTTATCTCTTAGGCTTAATTGATCAAAGTCAAGGTGGGTTCGATTCAAACTTCTCTAAGCACATCTCAGAAAATGTATACAAGCAAACTTTGATGAAAATAAAGATAGTTTTTAACAAACCTTTAGTTTGATATACAAGTTCCCAGGTTGACTTGTTCTCGATCTTACATGGCCGGCACCTGGAATTGGGATCGTAGCATCAGACTCCACCCCTATGGTCAAGTTTAGAGACAAGAAAGCAAATTAGAGATTGACAGAATTATGCCATCGAAAACCAAATTCTCATTATCTAGTCCAGCAAAGTCATGTATTATACTCGGGAAATCACAGTTCTAAATTCTTTGTTTGGTATTTGCCGCAAATACCAGGTGCAGACAAAAGACAATTAACCAGGAAATGCACATTGCCAACCATAATAAAAGGACAATACAGCCATACAATAAGTGTGACCAATATCATCTCAATCACAAATCCTCAGAGAAAGGAACGTAAACAGTGTGAATGAAATTTTGCAACTCATTTCATAGCAGAACTGATATGTTTTAGAATCAAAAACCAAGTTAATGATAGAAAAAGCATGAAGATTTAAAACCAACCCCCAGGGATCACAAGTTTAACTGTCTTTGTAGCTTCCACAACACCGGATCCTCTACAAGACATGCAATACTCCTGTAGAATAGACAATAGATATACTTGTAACCAGTGACGGAGAGATAATTACTGAAGCGTCAATAAAAGAGCATATTTCTCAGACCTTAACAATGTGTCCCACCCCCTTGCACGTCTGGCATGATGCTGTAAAAGGAGGAACAGTTACCTGTTAAAGAGACAGACAGATGACATAGTACTGTAAATAGAAATTGTATAATTTATTAAACCTCCAAACTCCAAGAAAACAAAAAGATTATAATATGTAGTTGGCACTTACTCGTCCAACGCCCCTGCATGTTGGACAAACTCCCATGGCAGCATCACGAGGGTGGCCAAGCCCATCTGTAAAATGATAAATGATGAGAGATTGCGAGTCATGGGTTAGCAACAATATTACAGTCACCCAAGTGACTCATTCGTCTTCTCTAAGTTGACAGAATCAGCAAAAATTCAAAGAAAAAAAGCTGTAAATGTTACAAGAAATTAGGAAAAAAAGCGAGGCAAAAACTGTACATTACATTTACACTAGCATTGATTGATCACAGAGCCATTTCGAGAAAACTCTATTTTTTAAGAACTTTTTTTTTGGGGTCGAAGAAGGACTTTATTTTACTATTTGAGCAACTGAACTGAACAATAGTCTACAATGACGAGTTAAGAGCTAAAGTGTATATACTGTCAAGCATCTTTACAGGAAATCTTGCGCACCATGACTGGCTTTTCAATATTAGTAAATCAAAAGAGAAGATATCTGATATTCTAGGGCTGGGGCTACTCACCACAGGAATCACAAAAGACATATGCATCAAAGGACAAATGTTTTGTGCACCCTTTTGCAGCTTCGGAAAGAGAAAGCCATAGTTCCACCTAATTCAATTTAGAACAAGATAAGCATGTGTATTACTGAAGAGAGATTTGCATATGTCAACCTGCTTCCAATTGTATAAATTAAAGCGAGAATCAGAGAAACTGACCCGAATATCAGGTTGAAACCGATCGTTCTCAAATATCTGAATCAAGTGTACTAATGTTAGAGATTTGACTAGTCAGTAGTCACATAAACAGATGAGACAAATTGGAAATAAATTTGTACCTCAGAAAAAATCTTGTGGAACGAGTCCGAGAAATTGGATTGGTAGGCACGTCTGAACCTCTCTGCATCACCACCGTCACTATTTACATGATCTGAACTCCGATAGCGCAGCTGTATAGTGTGATAACAGAAAGAAATCTGTTTAGTTATATCACCACCGAATAAATAACAACAAGAAAAGGGTTACCTTATCATATTCTTCTCTTCTTTCTGAATTTCCCAGGGTCTAAGTTTGTCAATCGAACACAAAAGTACATCAGAAGTTACATTCAAATTACACAGATAATTTCAGATTGGGGAGATGGGAAAATAAATACCTCATATGCCTCTCTTATTTCTTGGAATTTTCTCTTTGCAGAAGGATTATTTCTATTTGTATCAGGGTGGAATTTTTTGGCAAGCTGCAACAGTTTGTACATTCACTCATTAATTTGTAAAGTTGAAGGACAGTTTCCTAACAACGGACCAATAGACTCACCTCATGGAATGACTTTTTAATCTCCTCGCGGGTAGCTTTTGGAGAAACACCGAGAACATCATAGTAATTACTACGAGCACTGGCACATGATATTCCTGAGAATCATTATCCAAAACCAAAAGAAGCATTTAATACAAGAAAATGATAACAAAACACACTTTCTCCATCAAGAGAAAGCAAAGGGCGAAAAAAGCAAGACCTGTAGCGTGAATGTAACGCTCGAACAACGGCTTCTGAGACCCTGCAAAGTGTATTTAAAGACTTCCAAGTAAAGTAAGCGTATATTCCTCCTATAGATAAAACACAAACATCAACTAGAAATTTCCTAATGCTAACTAGTACAACTACATCCTCAGCATCCTGAATGCCTCCAGAAAAAAACATATAAATTCTCTGAAATCAACCTGTGAGCCTGACAAACCCTAAAACCCCCATTTCAGCTAAACTTATCATCACAACATTGGAAATCTAATTCATAAATAAACTGACATTGCCGTTGCAGTGTTACATAAACACCTTAATCAGCCAGGATAAGGCCATAAACCTTCGAACATGATATATGGATGTCTGTTTTTGATTCTCTTGAAACAAGAACAAATTAAAAAAAAAAAAAAAAAAAAAAAAATTATGATCTCCTCCGGCTAAAACAATAATCCCCAGTTTTATAATCGATTGATTACCTAGTCGAAATCCCAACGAGGAATCAAATGTTCGTCGTGCCTGTAAATGCCGCAGAACCTACGAAGAAAGGATGAACAGACGATTTTTTTTAGCTTTCTCGGAGAATCAAATCAAAATCTAAAACTCCAGAGAGAGGGGTATGAAGGAAGGAAATAAACCCAGTTGAATCGTCGCATGACTCTATTGGATTGATTCAAAAAGCAGAGAAGCCCAGAGGTTTGTGTATACGGAGAGAGAGAGAGAGAGAGAGAGTTAAACCCTACGGTTATGCCAGACTCCAGAGAAGAAGACCCCAGAGACGTTCGTTAAATCTTTTGGCCTTTTTTTCCCCCAATTTTGTCTGCAGTCTCTCTACCTCATTCGGAAGATTCGAAATGGGTTGGTAAATTTAAGAAATGGTAAAAAAAAAAACACCCACATAAAAACTCGCAGTCATTATTTTGTAGCGGTAAAGAAAATAATGAGTCAGAAAGCTTGGAGAACGATTTGTTTTTTTGTGCACCTGAGTGCTCTTGGATCATAAGAAAAGCAAGCTCTATGGGATGGCTAAAGTTCCCAGGATCAGTTAAGATTGTATTCCTTTTGTTAAAGATTGCAATGTTCTACTTCCAGTTTTATGAGACCTTTCAAAGAGTCCGATGGCAGCTATCGTGTAGGTAGGGTGTGGTCGCTATGTTTTCAACACGGCATAACATGACTATCGGAAGCCGGATTACGAAAAAGAATATAAAGACCATCGACCTATATCTATCGAAAAAAAATAGTAGTAATTAATATTTCACTAAGTAATCAAAAAAATTACATTGTAACAATGATGAATTAGTTTAAATTTTAGTAGCTTTCAGATTCATATCGATGTTCTGTTGAAAAATTAATCACTATTTTTTTCGATGGAGAGAAATCTCTCTAGTAGAGAACTTAGAGTAGACTATAACAAAGTGACAGATTGATTGCATTAAGTTTCAATCAATTGAATAAAAAATGCACTATATATGTTAAACCGACTTTGACTAAAAAAACATTACATTTATACAAATCAACGATTAATAAAGTTTATTCAAAAATGTTACCAATCAAGAATAAAACTAAATTTTTTTAAATTGAGTTTGAATAATCATGTGTTATGGTTGATGTACAAATTTGAGGTATATCCTTTGTAAAATTGTTAACTCAAAAGATTATTCAACATCATGGAATTTTTCATGAGTTAGGATGTGGTAAGTTGAGTTAGCTAATTTTTTAATTAAATAAAACGAAAATACAGTTATACTAGGTGATACCCGTGCTACAGCACGGGATTATATATTTTGTTAGTTATTATTTTTTTGTAATTTGTATTTTTGTAATATAGTTTTTTATTTGATTTATTTTCTTTGTTTATATAGTGTTTATTTGTATATTTGGGGTTATACAGTAAATTGGAAATCCTAATAGAGTAAGTAGTTTGTAAAATATAGTTTTTCACAGAAACAGACACATCACAATAGTAGATAGTAGTTTTGTAAGAGAATAGACACTCCGCAATATCGGATAGTAGTTTCGTAAGAGGATAGACATACCCTACTTCCATGACTTAATTTATAGTTTGATAAAAATACATGTTTTAACGGATTTAACTCAAAAAAGTTTTATATTTTAAATTTTTAAGAATTAAAATATTAATATTACTTAAATATTTTATAGACTTAAAATTTATTATAATATTTTAAACTTTCGACGGAGTTCAAATATTTATAATAATTTAACCATTCTATAAAAATTTAAATATTTATAATATCTTAAACTTTTTTAAAAAATGTAAATATATTATAATATATTTACTTTTAAAAAATTTAAATATTCTCAAATAGAACCAAATTAAACTGTTAAATTTGGACACCTGATAAATCAAGAGGGAGGTATTGGTTTAGGATTTAGAAAGAGTTTTAATGACTTTGTGTTTTTAAAAATCTTGCTGATTTTTAAAATCATAGAAAATTAGAAAGTAAAAATGAAGGATTCTATAAGAGATTGTTTAGGAAGTTATTTTAAATCTTGCTGATTTGTGTTTCCTAATCTTGTAAAATATTTCATAAAATCTTTCAAAATCTTTCTATTTGATGAAAGAGTTTTCATGACTTTTGTTATGAAGGAAATGTTATAAAATCCTAAACCAATAACACAAAATTTGAATTCATTAACAATCCATGATTCTTTTGTTTTAATTGAATAACATAAAACTTTTAATGACTTTATAAGACTCTTAATCCAATAACACTAGATTTATCAAGATTTTAGATAACTTTTTACAAATCCACAACCAATAACACCAAATTTTTAAAGAATTTTAAAAAGTCTTGATTGAATAACAACATATTTTACATAACTTTTAAAATCATTCAAATTCTTTCTAAATCCTAAACCAAAAACCCCCCCCCCCCAAGTTTCCTGCTCATTTGTACTCAAAACATTGTTAGTCACATATATATAGTGATTATGAACCATATTCCAAAATATTTAGTCGATGTGGGATATACAGTACACCTTTTCTGTAAATTAGTTTACAACTTTACATATATATAATTTCTGCGTTTTTAATTCTTTCTATCTATACTACTCACAATTAATTACTATAATTTCGTTAAGGAAATATTATAATATCGGAAATCAAGCAATTTAGTCAGATTTGGTAACTTGAATATTCGTTTTTAAAGATTTTAACTGAATCACTAAATATTCCTTTTAAAAGATTATCTGTTAAGATCAATCTCGGTAATTAAGGAAATATCCGAATTTTTGGTGATTAAAATTTATGGTTTTCATTTAAATACCTTAAAAGAAAATGAAATCAGAGTGTTTGCCTATATCGAATGAGTTTGTTTGGAATCTTAAATAACTAATCTTGAATGAAATAATATACTGGATCCGAAAAATATTATTCTGGAATACAAACAGATCCGCGGGTTTTTTTTCCTTCTGTAGTCGGATATTTTAGGATCCGCATCCCGACCCGGCAATTTTTTAAGTGATCCACCGAGGGTATTTTTGTCATTTAAAGAAATCGAAACTATAGGTTAATTAGATTAAATTTTGTGATTCTCTAATCATTTTTAATGAAAAACCTACCAAAACCAAGTCATTGTCCATTTTTACTCTAGAGAGTACTTCTGCTTTAATAATATAGATAAAACAAAATATTGTTTTTTGCTTAATTCATATATCAATAAAAATATATTTTACCTTTTTATTTTATTTAATAACTTCTTTATTTAGTTATTTTGAATTTTTTATATTTTGCCAATTTTTTTTTATCATTTGAATCAAATTAGGCATAGATCTAAATA
>NC_025701.1:14157605-14165625 GCF_000633955.1 Camelina sativa | reverse complement strand
CCGAGAACGCTGGCCAGTCGGAAGAGGAGGACACCATCTTCACCAAGTCTGAGCAGTCGGTATAGAAAGCCACGTCTCTGAAGTCATGGCCGATCATGCAGCGCATCGCCCAAAGGAACGCTTCCACTTCAGCATGTAATGGAGATAGACTCTGCCGGAAATTCTTTGCTCCCAAGAACGGCAACGCTGTCTGGGCCGAGGTACAACACCATCCAGCACCTGCGTACAAATCCCCTGCTTTCCAAGATCCATCAGTGAAGCATTGGTATCCCGAAAAAACCGAAGGGAGTGAAGCAGTAGCCACCCTAACTGGTATCCCCGAAACTACTGGAACAGTTGGCAGTGGAGCGTCCTCTTCCTGAGCCTGCTGCCACGCTGCAGCTTCTCCCTTTGCTACCTTTACAATATCCTCCGGCCGATCGACAATATTGTCAAAAACANACCGAGAACGCTGGCCAGTCGGAAGAGGAGGACACCATCTTCACCAAGTCTGAGCAGTCGGTATAGAAAGCCACGTCTCTGAAGTCATGGCCGATCATGCAGCGCATCGCCCAAAGGAAAGCTTCCACTTCAGCATGTAATGGAGATAGACTCAGCCGGAAATTCTTTGCTCCCAAGAACGGCAACGCTGTCTGGGCCGAGGTACAACACCATCCAGCACCTGCGTACAAATCCCCTACTTTCCAAGATCCATCAGTGAAGCATTGGTATCCCGAAAAAACCGAAGGGAGTGAAGCAGTAGCCACCCTAACTGGTATCCCCGAAACTACTGGAATAGTTGGCAGTGGAGCGTCCTCTTCCTGAGCCTGCTGCCACGCTGCAGCTTCTCCCTCTGCTACCTTTACAATATCCTCCGGCCGATCGACAATATTGTCAAAAACACGTGCATTCCTTGCTTTCCAAATAAACCACATAAGCCATGGGAAAGCCGCAACATGAGCCCCAGGGTTCTGTTTCCCTAAAAAATGATCTACATTCGCATACACAGATTCTGTCGGGAAGGAAATTGGTCCCACCGGTACATGTGCTAGGGCCCAAACCTGGCGGGCCGGAGGACACACAAAGATGGCATGATTAATAGTCTCCATGTCCGCACCACATCGTACACACCGTAAATCACAAGCAATACCGCGTCGTCCCAAATTTGCCGAAACCGAAATACAACCAGATAAAACCTGCCACATAAAATGTTGAATCTTGGGTGGGCAACGGGCCCTCCACACACTAGCGAGTAGAGGGGTAATGTCCGGGCCTGAACCAGTGGCTGCAAAAGTCCGAACCACACCATGACGTGCAGTGTGATAGCCTGATTTGACTGTGTACTTTCCTGTTTTTGTGAAATGCCAACCGAAAGGATCATCCTTTTGGTTACCACCCAATGGTATAGCCCTTATCAATGCAACATCAAGTGGATCAAAATGCTCATTGAGCATATCTATACGCCAAGTATTAGTTTGTCTATCAATTAAATGATTTATTTGAAGAGAAGGATCCTTTAACGGACCCTTACTGACAGCTGGTCTCGGGAATTGAGCTGGTACCCAAGGATCAGACCATATAGAAATGGTGTTCCCAGAGCCAACCCGTTTAATAAGTTCCCAAGGATCCTTTAAAATTCAATAATTTCTTTATTTTTGTGTTTGCCTGCGCTGCGAGACTCGAATCGCCAAGAAAAATCAAAATCATGAGTGGGCAAGAGAATCATGATACCAGCAGGATCTCTTCTACTCCCGCCACCGCCACGCCGCCTCCACCTTCGCACTCCTCTGACTACGCTCCTTACCCTAAGCTCGACCCTACCGACGTCGCTCCTCCTCCTCCTTCTCAGCCCATCCCCGCCGCAGCCACCACCATGCCTCCGGAGTCCAATCCTTACGTTTCTCCTGCCCCTGTTCCCAAGAGTGAGTTCTTCTTCTTCTTCTTCTTCTTCTTCTTCTTCTTCTCTCTATCCGATTCGTCGCATCCTAATCCTATTTCTGCGTTTGATTTGTTTTATATTGATTGATCTTGGTTTGGTTGGCAGATACGATGGATTCGGTTAAGGATACGCTAGGTAAATGGGGGAAGATGGCTGCCGAAGCTACCAAGAAGGCCGAGGATCTCGCCGGAAACGTTTGGCAACACTGTAAGCGTCTTCCTTCTTCTTCTGCCCCTTTGATCATATGAATTGCGTATCAATCTGAGATTACTGTCTCTCGGAGAGTTAGTTCTATTGGTTATGTTTTCTAATTAAGTTAGTGTTCATCAATCTATGCTTCTTCATCGTTTAAACTCCGCAATCTCACTTCACGTTCAACCACCGACACCAAATCCAGCCATCACTTGTCATATATATGCTCTTCCTGTAGAGTTCAAGCCAAGTGCAATTAGAAAAAGACTCTCTGAAAATGATGAAATCATTCATAAGTTCTCTCTCTCTTTTGGTTTTTTTATTGCTTGCTTTTGTGAGGAATTAGTATTTATTTACATATGGTTGAACTGAGAGATATAACGTTTTTATATATTTCCCTGTTCTGCAGTGAAAACAGGTCCAAGTGTAGCCGATGCTGCTGTTTCGCGCATTGCTCAGGGGACAAAGATACTTGCAGAAGGTGGATATGAAAAGGTCTTCAAGCAAACATTTGATTGCCTTCCTGAGGAGCAGCTTCGCAAGACCTATGCTTGCTACTTGTCTACATCTGCTGGTCCTGTCATGGGAGTTATGTATCTTTCGACTCACAAGCTTGCCTTCTGCAGTGACAATCCTCTCTCCTACAAAGAGGGCGAGCAGACTCAGTGGAGCTATTACAAGGTATTTTGGCTGTCCTGTGATGGTTCCTTTCTCTTTGGAGCTCTCTATTTTGATGTCTTTTTTACATCTAAGAGAACAGTTTGAGACTAAAGATTCATATAGCGTAACTACTTTCATGTTATCATATACAGACAGTATTGGGTTTAGTGACTCTAGTTATTTCCAATGAATCTATATATACATATAGATGTACTAGAATACTTCATCTACATAGACAGTAGCGAATTTTCTTATCTACACTATATGGACAGTACATGATGCTTCTAAGGATATTGTTGAGTATCCCAACTAGGACATTATTGGTATGCCTAAGAGACATGCTAAATCTTAAAGGATTCCTGAGAAAAATAGAGTAGCCATCGAATAGTTGTTGGTTTGAGAGTTTTTACTGGTTCAAATGTAGTGTGTATAAGGATTGTTAAATCCCAGACATGAGCTGAATTCCAATCCAACCAAGCAGAAAACTTCTTGACAAAAGGATCTCTGCTATGCAAAACAGATTTTGAGATTTGGGTTTTTTCCTTGAGAACCTTAAAGTCTATTTTATGTCATCGTTCTTTGTAGAGTTTGTGACTGATGATATCATATGATCAGGTGGTACTTCCGGTGAACCAGCTGAAGGCAGTGAACCCATCAACAAGCAGAGTGAACACATCCGAGAAATACATTCAAGTGATTTCCATCGACAACCACGAGTTCTGGTTTATGGGATTTGTGACTTACGAAAGCGCTGTGAAGACCCTTCAAGAAGCGGTGCAGTCACATGGCCCTTGAAGGTCCGTCCAATGGTAAATGCAGATCGTAGTGGTATTGTGCATTAATATATGGAACAGTGTGTTTTAAGTCTTTTGATACTATCTCAATGTGTTGTAGATTTTGTCCTCTTGGCGTTTGCTTATAACATAGTCGTTACTTTTGTTCATTTGCTTTTATATGAATGACTACTTTTTTAATTAAACAAACCAACCCCATGGAATCTTATATTGTTCCATTTGGATCCATATTAGTTCCACCATTATCCTTGATATATATCACATTATTTTCTGAAATTCTTGCACGATATACAATGTAATTCGAAATTCTCTGAAGTTTCTTCAAACTTAAGGATAAAGATGTGTTTTACGGTCTGAGGCAGAAGCTTGTTGAGTCTAATAGTTTGGTGCCACCTATGAAGCCTCCAAGTCTAAGTCTCTCATTTTTAGAGCAAACCCAATGCACATACTCATTTGAGTGTCTATATCTTTTAATAATACTAAAGATAATACAAATTTCTTCACATCCTTTCTTTTAACTTTTGTCCTCCCATTAGTCATCCTTGGGTGTCTAACTTTTTTTATTAAAAAAATGTTTAAAGTATATTTTATAATGTCATACAATTGAACATCAGCTTCAATTTGCAATAATGAATGGCCAAGTTTGCTCGTGAACTAAAAGGAAAAAAAAGTTAAAACCTCTTCTCTGCTTTCGAGCAAGAAACGAAGGATACTTGGGTCAGCATCATTTACATACTCCTCATCATTGATTCTTTCCCCTTCTCTTTCAACAATTTCTTTGCACTTGGCAATAAGGTCTTCAACAGTTTCCCTTATCAAAGTTACAGCCTTTTCAGCTTTCACCTGTCTCGGTACTATGTTACACAATGCATCGATCTGAAATACAAAAACCAAAGCCACTAAATTAACTAGAATCCAACTGAGCCACAAAACAATGCATCGTAAATCAAACTCAATATATTCACCACCAAACAAAGACACAAAGTAGTTCTCAGAGTCATGTGTTAATCTCACAAGTAAGCACTTAGATACCTCTAATGATAATAATGTATCCTCCCATATCTCAAATTCATGAAAAAGAACCACTCAAGATCTTTTTAACATGAAGTATCAGTCATTAAATTGAATCTCCTAATGTCTAATTAGTCCGATCACTAACTCTAGAAACCAAAACCAAGAACAAGAACGATGCAGAGCTTTGGTTGTTGTAATTGTTCACAATACCGAATAAAGATTTCTCACCTGAAGTATAGGATTAGGACGCTCACAGCAGAAGTACTCCACAGACATAATCACAGCCGTACCCTTGGAACCAGCAATATTGAACTGGGTTTGGTGCTTCGGCTGGAGGCAAAGAAGCAGGACTCACGATGGTTTGTTGGCTTCAGAATGCATCATACCTGCGAGAGAAGCAAGGGCTGGACGCTGTTAAAGCAACTCTCGATTCACTCACGGAAGCTGGTTACAGCAAAACAAGAACAGAACCAACAGAACCAAACAACACTTAATAAGAAGCAACACACATGAGAAAAACAAAACAAGAACAGAACCAAAGAACACTTAATAAGAACAGAACCAAACAACACAAACAAGAGCAGAACCAAACAACACAAACAAGAGCAGAACCAAACAACACTTAATAAGAACAGAACCAAAGAACACAAACAAGAGCAGAACCAACAACACAAACAAGAGCAGAACTAAACAACACTGACAAGAGCAGAACCAAACAACACAAACATGAAACATGAAACAGTGGATTTGAGCAATTAAAATGGTCTACAAGAAGTGTAAATAGAAATGAGTAAAGAGATACAACCCGATCGAGAAACCCAAACACAAACCCAATCGAAGACTTGCGTCGAATCGATTTAGACGACGAGGCGAGATCGGTTTTGATCTCTTTCTCCACAGTATTCATCAACCGATCTCGATGAATACAGTCGCAGGAAGAAGAAGACGACGAGGCGAGATGTATTGTATCGTTTGTGTTTCTCTCGTTTCGATTTGGTCGAGGGAGAGAAGAAAACAAAGAAAAGATTAAAAAAAATAATAATAAAACAAAACTAAACCAATAAAAGTCGGACACGTGTCGGGTCTCTGTGTATCTAAACGGATCTCCGCAGAGACCTGTGTCTCTCAAAAATAACGATTAAAACTTTTCTTTTTTTTGTTTATATTACTTAAAAAATCAGAGACATCCCAAGAGTATGTGCATTGGGTTTGCTCTTAGGGAACATTGCAATTGATGCTTCGCATATGCTTTTGCACTTTGGTTGGTTTCAACATTATTGTTCTCAGTTCGAGAAAGAAACCGAATTCGACATCATAAAATACATAGCAACAAAAGGTACGTACTTTGGTTAAATAAAACCACACATAACTTAGAATTTCAAATCAGAACCTTGGAAATGTTCCTCGACGATCATGTCAATTCTCTTCTCCATTTCAGGAGTCAGATAATTCTTCGAGTCACCAACTTCGCCTTTACGGAAAAGGTCTTGTGAGCGGACCCTCTAGCCGTCTTTCCGGTCTTGTTGATCTCCAAGTTCTTCAAGTTACGCAATGAGCAAAGGTCTAAGATCTCTTCCACAGATCCACTCTCTTCTTCTTCCACCGTAAAAGGACAACCCAAGAACTCGGCAAGTTTCTTGAGCTGCACGTTAGGATCTGTTTTCAACTCCTCATACTTCAAGAAAAGCACGTTCTTGGGATCTTCCAAACTTCCTTTCCAATAGCTCAATACATGTTCCCAAAATGGTCCGTGATTGATGACTCCTCCGCAAAACGATTCAAACAGTGACTCCAACATGCTTCCCTCTTCTTCTATCCTTAGAATTGCGCACTTGAAGTACCAAAAAGACACCAACACGTCTTTCACGTTCCTCCACACGTACACAATCTTACATGGAGAGTTCTTGAGAGCCTCTCGCAGTGTTTGGAATGCCACGTGAGTCGAGAATAGCCTTGGGGATGACGAGATATTGCTCATATCTGGTTTTGAGGTTTCGAAGATGAGCTCGAGGAATGGTACTAGCCCATGAGGATTATCAAGTAGAAGAGGATGATCATCAGAAGAAGAGTGTTTGGATCTTTCCAAGAGAGCTACTGTGAGAGCTTTAAGCCACGTAGTGCCAGATTTGGGAAACGAAGCAATGACTATGTCAGTGTCTTGTGGCTCGAACCCTCTATGGAAGTTGAGGATTCCTGGCAGAATTTTGCTGTCGTACCAACATCCTTGGTACTTGAACAGCTTTGTACCCTCGAAATCTACGTCTGAGGGAAGGGATGAGATAAGATTCATGGTTTCTTCGTCGTCTTCTCTCTGCAGGTTCTTTGGGATCTCTTTCTCATCCATTTTTTGTTTGTTGATTTGAATTGACTTTTTTGTAGTTTAAGGCAAAACATAACCATTTGTTGTGTTGCTCGATAACGATCTTATAACGTGGATAACGTGAATCAGGATACGAAATAAAATAATTTAAGCATGTCATTTTATTCAGATGAGCTGTAAGCGTTGAAGTTATTGATAATGCGGGTAACGTGTAGGACAGGACATTATTGGTATGCCTAAAAGACATGCTATTTCATGAGGAAAATAGAGCCATCGAATAGTTGTTGGTTTGAGAGTTTTGACTGGTTCAAATGTAGTGTATAAGGGTTGACAAAAGGATCTCTGCATTGCTGATTTGTATCAATCAAAACAGATTTTGACATTTGGGTTTTTACTTGAGAACCTTAAAGTCTATTTTATGTCATCGTTCTTTGTAGAGTCTGTGACTGATGGTATCATATGATCAGGTGATACTTTCGTTGAACCAGCTGAAGGCATTAGTGAACCCATCAACAAGCAGAGTGAACACATCCGAGAAATACATACAAGTGATTTCCATCGACAACCACGAGTTCTGGTTTATGGGGTTCGTGACTTACGAAAGCGCTGTGAAGACCCTTCAAGAAGCGGTGCAGTCATGGTCCTTGAAGGTCCAATGGTAAATGCATATCGTAGTGGTATATTGTGCATCTTATATAATATGAGAAGGTTTTTCACAATTTTTGCTAACTAGATAGACACTTGCTTACTATTTTTATGACACTTGTATTTTTTTGTTTGGACCTAGTTAACTATAATTTGGATCTAATTAACTACATGCCTATTTCTAGATTTTAAACCCACGCTACGTTTTTTTATTTTAAACCCATAACTATAATTTTTATTATTATTTATACTAGGTTTTGAACCCACGCTACGTGTGGGTTTATTTGATTTATTTTAATAAAAATTATATATGATTGATGACGGTAATGAAATATTATTTTACACAAAACTTTAAATTACTATTAAGTAAAAAATTAAATTTCATGTACATAATTTTTAAAAATATAAAAATCAGTTGTGTTTTAAAATCTGAAACGACCAACCTTTTTTTTTAATAAATAAATAATAAATATAATA
>NC_025701.1:14156311-14157505 GCF_000633955.1 Camelina sativa | reverse complement strand
CCAGACAAAAGGAACATCCTTCCCTGTCAACTTAGTCATAGGACGTTTGCTTGCAAACCCCTGCACAAATCTCCTATAGTATCCTGCCAAACCAAGGAAACTCCTGATCTCTGTGGCATTCTGCGGTCTAGGCCAATCCCTGATAGTCTGAATCTTCTCTGGATCTACAGAAACCCCCTTTGCAGAAACAATGTGACCCAGAAAGCCCATCTCACGCTGCCAAAAACTACACTTGCTCAACTTAGCAAACAACTTCTGCTCCCGCAGCTTCTCCATAACTGCCCTCAAATGCACTGCATGCTCCTCAGGACTCTTAGAATAAACCAGGATATCGTCGATGAAAATGATGACAGATACATCCAGAAACTCCTGAAAACACACTGTTCATCAATCTCATAAACGTTGCTGGCGCGTTAGTCAACCCGAAAAGCATCACCACAAACTCACAATGCCCATACCTCGTCCTGAAAGCAGTCTTCCTCACATCTGCCTCATCTATCATTATCTGATGATAACCCGTCGTCAGATCTACCTTAGAGAACCAAGTAGCACACCTCAACTGATCCAACAACTCATCGATCCTAGGAAGAGGGTACTTGTTCTTCACAGTGACCCGGTTCAAACCCTGATAATCAATGCACCACCTGGAACTCCCATCCTTCTTCTACACAAACAACACCGGCGCTCCCCACGGTGATACACTAGAGCGTATGAATCCCTTGCTCCATAAGTCCTTTAGTTACTTACTCAGCTCAACTAAAAAAAAAACTCAAGTATGCCGACATCAACTCGCCGCCACCTGAATATCAACCCTTTTGTTCCTCCAAGAACCTCTAGTAACTTGCCAGTTAGGGAAACTTCCACAAGTTAGCTTATTCCAAAGATAGCTTTTCGCTTGGCAATTTTCCACAGTAAATCATCAATACGAACGTAATAAAACAAACAAGTACCATACGTTCGCATATTCTGATTCACCGCTTCAAATGCTTTGCAGGCCGCTTACTCAAACCACTTGACTTATTCCCTCCAACAAGCTTACCAAAACCTTGAATCTAGCAACCCTGTCCATCTCCAATGAACTTCATCCAACATCGTCGCAACGATTAGTTTATCCTGCCATGAAGGCTTATCGTGAACTTATGTATCTGGCAACCATGCCTTTCCCGGCTCAAACCTGCTGTAACTCCCCTTCTC
>NC_025701.1:14151664-14153302 GCF_000633955.1 Camelina sativa | reverse complement strand
TTTAAAATTTTAAAATTATAATATTTTGAAACCTTTTTAAAGCTAAAACTTTTAGAAGTTTCAATATTTATAATATTTTAAACTATTAAAATTTTAAAATTATAATATTTAGAAACTTTTTAAAAGCTAAGAGCTTTTAAAATTTTCAATATTTATAATATTTAAATTTTTTAAAAATTTAAATATTATAATATTTTTTTGAAACTTTTTAAAGTTTTGGTTTGATCAAATAAAAAACCGGATCAAACCGAATAAAACTTTTAAACTTGGACGCCTGATAAATCAAACTTTCCTGCTCATTCGTTGTTGGAAGCATATTAATCTTATTTATACTGGTTTGAACCATTGTCTAAAAATTTTCTAGCCAATGTGGGATATTGTACATAGTTTTTTTTTTATTTCCTTAAATTTAAAATATTCCTTTTTCTAAAAAATTCTGGAAATTTAGAAAATNTGTTGTGATTCCACGGTAAGTTGTGTTTTTGTGTATTAGAATTATTCTTTGCTTAGCCTTCTGTTCTTGGATGATACAGATGGTTAGAGGTGAGGATGCTGTTGGTCGCGGTCGTGGTCGTGGTNTTGTTTAAAATAATTCTTAATAAATAATTCTGTAAATTTTTAAAAATGTTAATTAGTGACATGTTGAATCCCTATTAGTTGTTTTAAAGCTTAGATGGACAGCCTTAGAAGCTTATAGCTCATACTTTTATTTAGTATAATTTTATATTGTATTTGTTTATTAAATATTGGATGTTTTCCAAATAGAGGAATAACTAAATTTTTTGATCGTTTGTGCGGCTAAATGTTTATATTAATTTTTAACCCGTAATATACTTTATGAACATTTGTTTGTTATATTTTTTTGTTTTTTTAGTGTTTAAGATTCTATTTTGATTTTAATTAATATAACAAAAAATAATGGATCTATATACATAGTAAGTCATTTATATACTATGATTAAGTCATATTTTACCTAATGATTTAATTATTTTAAACAATCTTAGTTAAATCAACTTAATTTTTATATGTCAAATATTCTAATATTAATAGTGTTGACAAATAATAAAATAAGGATTTAACTCGTATTAGCACAAATTTAATGATATTTTATTAATTTCAACATGTCATTTTTATAACCCATCTACTATATAACCATATTATATAGTATTTTAAAATTTTTAATTTTACATATTCGTAATATTTTAAAATTTTATTAAGTTTATATTTTGTGTAACATCTGCGAACCAATTTTGTAATTTTGGTGTGGGTGTCGATCGACACCCTTGGGGGCATCGATCGACACCATGTGTTCCGGTTTGGTCGGGTTCGGTTTAATTGCTGATTGGTTCGGTTTGGTTCAATTAAAATCCCTAAATCGCATTTAAGGTGTTAAGAGACGAATTAAGGGTTTTGGGGAAGTCTCATTGTTGTCGCCGTTGAGTGAAAAGAAAGAGAGAAAAGAGAGAAAAGAGAGAAAAACGTTTCTGAGATTTTCTGGGCTTGTTCTTCGAGATTTTGGAGAGATCTGAGACTGTAGAAGTGTTAGCTGTTGCTGGAAACGAAGGGGNAGTGGGTGGTGGGCAGGTTCCAGTGGTGCAGCCTGTGGCAGGTTTGCAGGCAGGTGTGCAGCCGGGGGCC
>NC_025701.1:14151045-14151330 GCF_000633955.1 Camelina sativa | reverse complement strand
AAAAAAAAAAAAAACGGGAAGGGTTGTTTCATTTTGGTATCAGAGCCCTTACGGTTCTAGGTCTAGGGTTCATTGTGCTTTTGCTGTTGATGTTTAGGATTCCATGCTGTGATTGACTGTGTGAGTCGGTCAATTGTGTGTGGCATGAAGTCCTAGAACATCCTCTTCGAGCCTGTTTTGTGATTCCACGGTAAGTTGTGTTTTGTGTATTAGAATTATTGTTTGCTTAGCCTTCTGTTCTTGGATGATACAGATGGTTAGGGGTGAGGATGCTGTTGGTCGCGG
>NC_025701.1:14148086-14150027 GCF_000633955.1 Camelina sativa | reverse complement strand
AGAGTCAGTGGGGAAGTCTACGGTTAGCGGTATTCCGGTTGTGGAGGACTTTGAGGATGTGTTCCAGTCATTGCAGGGATTACCACCATCTCGGTCGGATCCTTTTACCATTGAGCTGGAACCGGGGACGATGCCGTTATCCAAGGCTCCTTACAGGATGGCTCCAGCAGTGATGGCAGAGCTGAAGAAGCAGCTGGAGGACTTGTTGAGCAAGGGTTTTATCCGTCCTAGTTGTTCACCGTGGGGAGCTCCGGTGTTGTTTGTTAAGAAGAAGGATGGGAGTTTTCGGTTGTGTATTGACTACCGGGGTTTGAACCGAGTTACTGTGAAGAACAAGTACCCTCTCCCGAGGATTGATGAGTTGTTGGATCAGTTGAGGGGTGCTACTTGGTTCTCCAAGATCGACTTGGCTTCAGGTTATCATCAGATCCCTATTCATGAGGCAGATGTGAGGAAGACAGCCTTCAGGACGAGATATGGGCACTATGAGTTTGTGGTGATGCCGTTTGGGTTGACAAACGCGCCAGCTGCGTTTATGAGATTGATGAACAGCGTGTTCCAGGAGTTTCTGGACGTGTCAGTCATCATTTTCATCGACGACATTCTGGTATTTTCTAAGAGTTTTGAGGAGCATGCAGTACATCTGAGAGCAGTTCTAGAGAAGCTGCGGGAGCAGAAGTTGTTTGCTAAGCTGAGTAAGTGCAGTTTCTAGCAGCGTGAGATGGGGTTCTTGGGTCATATTGTTTCAGCTGAGGGAGTTTCAGTGGATCCAGAGAAGATTCAGTCCATCAGGGAGTGGCCGAGGCCGTAGAGTGCCACTGAGATTCGGAGTTTCCTGGGGTTAGCAGGTTACTACAGGAGGTTTGTTCGGGGTTTTACGAATATGGCTCAGCCGATGACTAAGCTTATAGGGAAGGATGTCCCGTTTGTGTGGTCACCAGAGTGTGAGGCAAGTTTTGCAAGTCTCAAGCAGATGTTGACTACCACGCCGGTGTTAGCACTGCCTGAGCAGGACGAGCCTTATGTTGTGTATACAGACGCTTCTAGAGTGGGGTTGGGTTGTGTACTTATGCAGCAAGGGAAGGTTATAGTCTATGCTTCGCGGCAGTTACGGAAGCATGAAGCTAATTATCGTACTCATGATTTGGAGATGGCAGCAGTGATCTTTGCTCTTAAGATTTGGAGATCCTATCTGTATGGTGGGAAGGTACAAGTATTTACAGATCACAAGAGTTTGAAGTACATTTTTACTCAGCCTGAGCTGAATTTGAGGCAGAGGCGTTGGATAGAGTTAGTAGCGGATTTTGATTTGGATATAGCTTACCATCCTGGTAAAGCTAACCTGGTTGCAGATGCCTTGAGTCGGAAGCGGGTGGCTTCGGCTCAGGAGCAGGATATGGAGGCATTGGTAGGTGAGATTAGTGCATTGAGTTTGTGTGCTATCTCACAAGAACCTTTGGGTTTGGAGGCAGCTGATAGAGCGGATTTGTTGAACAGAGTGAGGTTAGCTCAGGAGAGCTATGAGGGGCTGGTGAATGCCTCTAAGGCTGCGGGTGCAGAGTATCAGGTTTCTGCTAATGGTACTATCCTTGTGCATGGTCGGATCTGTGTGCCCAAGGGTGAGGATTTGAGGCAGGAGATACTGAGAGAGGCTCATTCGAGCAAGTTCTCTATTCATCCAGGGGCGACCAAGATGTACCGTGACCTCAAGCGGTATTATCACTGGGTCGGGATGAAGAAGGACGTAGCTGACTGGGTGGCGAAGTGTGATACTTGCCAGCTGGTGAAGGCGGAGCATCAGGTTCCTGGTGGTTTGTTACAGAGTTTACCCATTCCAGAGTGGAAGTGGGATTTGATCACGATGGACTTCATGGTGGGTTTGCCTGTGTCTAGGACGTTTGATGCTATTTGGGTCATTGTGGACCGTTTGACTAAGTCTGC
>NC_025701.1:14137597-14147503 GCF_000633955.1 Camelina sativa | reverse complement strand
CATCTCAATTGTTGTTTGTGGTGTGCAGGTAAAGGCAAAGTGTGATCGTGGAATCAAGGCGATGATGAAGGGATGTTCTAGAGGCTTGATTGATTGTGGTTTAGCAGTTGTTAGGTTGCTAGATTAAGTCAATGGAACATTGTAGGATGTTAGCTTTTGGTTATTTCTTTATTTGGATTATGGTGTTATTGGATATTGGTTTTTAATTGTTGGAATTCTTTTGGTTTAATGGAAATTTGTTTTATTTGGTTAGCCGCGGTTATTGATTGTTGATAGGATGTTAGTGGGTATAGGACCACTAGTAAATTAAGGTATAAAAAAAAAACGGGAAGGGTTGTTTCATTTTGTTAATTATAATATTTAAATAGATGTGAATCGAAGTTTTTCTTACGTTAAGAATCAAAACTCACAGGTTTTGAAAAACAAAATAGTAATTAAATTGTTGTTTTCTTTCTTTGCAAAAGATTCATAGAAAGAATATCTTCAATACAAAATAGAAGGTGTGGTTAAATATATCATAATTTCTGTTTCCATATTGATTTGCTGTATTTTTTTAGTTGGAATGATATGTAAAATATTTAGAAAACAAAATCTGATGTAATGCTATTTTTGGAATTTTTTTAAGGATTAACTTTGTAAATATATATAAATAAAAGGGTGAAACCCAAAATGTATATATAGATATTTGGGTTGTACAAAATAATGTCGTAGTAATTGGGTGTTTTAAAATCTAAACTTACGGAAAAATATGAAGACAAATGTGCGTAGCACGGAGCACCTCCTAGTTAAATATATGGAACAGTGTGTTTTAAGTCTTTTGATACCATTGAAATTTCTTGGCGTTTGCTTATAAACATAGTCGTTGCTTTTGTTCATTTGCTTTTATATGAATGACTATTCCTTTTTATTAAACAAACCAACCCCATGGAATCTTATATTGTTCCATTTGGATCCATATTAGTTCCACCATGATGATCCTTGAAATTACATTATATTCTGAAATTATTGCACGATATACGATGTAATTCGAAATTTCTCTGAAGTTTCTTCAAACTTAAGGATAAAGATGTGTTTTACGGTCTGAGGCAGAAGCTTGTTGAGTCTAATAGGTTGGTGCCACCTGAACTTGCGAGACATGAAGCCTCCAAGTTAATTCTCTCATTTTTAGGGAACGTGCATGGGTGTTACGGTTACTACCGATTACTTTATTGATCAATTAGACATTACAATATCGAAAAAACTATATACTAATAAGTATTCATTCATTTATTTATACCAATTGATGTGTCCAATATGCTTTTGCACTTTGGTTTTGGTTTCAACATTATTGTTCTCAGTTCAAGAAAGAAACCGAATTCGACACCAAGGTATAGTAGTAACAAATGATAAAGACATCATAAAATACATAGCAACAAAAGGTTAAATAAAACCACTCATAACTTAGAATTTTATGTCGGAACCTCGAAACTTCTCCTGGATGATCATGTCAATTCTCTCCTCCATCTGAGGAGTCAGATAATTCTTCGAGTCACCAACTTCGCCTTTACGGAAAAAGATCTTGTGAGAGGCCCCTCCAGGCATCTTTCCGGTCTTGTTGATCTCCAAATTCTTCAAGTTACGCAATGAGCAAAGGTCTAAGATCTCTTCCACAGATCCACTCTCTTCTTCTTCCACCGTAAAAGGACAACCCAAGAACTCGGCAAGTTTCTTGAGCTGAACGTTAGGATCTGTTTTCAACTCCTCATACTTCAAGAAAAGCACGTTCTTGGGATCTTCCAAACTTCCTTTCCAATAGCTCAATACATGTTCCCAAAATGGTCCGTGACTGATGACTCCTCTGCAAAACGATTCGAATATTGACTCCAACATGCTTCCCTCTTCTTCTATCTTTCGAATTGCGCACTGGAAGTGCCAAAAAGACACCAACACGTCTTTCACGTTCCTCCACACGTACACAATCTTACAAGGAGAGTTCTTGAGAGCCTCTCGCAGTGTTTGGAATGCCACGTGAGTCGAGAATAGCCTCGGGGATGATGAAATATTGGTCAGATCTGGTTTTGAGGTTTTGAAGATGAGCTCGAGGTATGGTACTAGCCCATGAGGATTATCAAGTAGAAGAGGATGATCATCAGAAGAGTGTTTGGATCTCTCCAAGAGAGCTACTGTGAGAGCTTTAAGCCACGTAGTGCCAGATTTGGGAAACGAAGCAATGACTATGTCAGTGTCTTGTGGCTCGAACCCTCTTTGGAAGTTGAGGATTCCTAGCAGAATTTTGTTTTCGTACCAACATCCTTGATACTTGAACAGCTCTTTACCATCAAAATCTACGTCTGAGGGAAGTGATGAGATCAGATTCATGGTTTCTTCGTCGTCTTCTCTCTGCAGGTTCTTTGGGATCTCTTTCTCATCATCCATTTTTTGTTTCTTGATTTCAAGTGTGTCGTTGACTTTTGTTTAGTTTAAGGCAAAACATGACCATTTGTTGTGTTGCTCGATAACGCTCTTATAACGCGGGTAACGTGTAGAATCAGTCAGGATAAGCATGTTATTTTATTCAGATGAGCTGTACCGTGAAGTTACAGTATTTATAATGCGGGTAACGTGTAGGACATTATTGGTATGCCTAAGAGACATGGAGGGGTATTGAATTTGAAAATTTTGATTGAGTTTTTATTTTTTAAAGTTTTTATATTTTTTAAAGTTTTTATATTCTGTGAGATTTTGTTATTGAAGTTTAGGTGATTTTAGAATATTTCACGGCACAAAGAAAAAACATTTTGTAAATAAAAGGCACGTCTAGAGATTTTATGCTCGACTAATAAAAGGCACAACTAAACAACATATGTTTTCTGTTGAAGAGTTTATGATAGTTATAATTGAAGGCAAAGTGATCATGCTCTGATGAGAATGATCAACTAGCAAACGAGATCACGCTTTGCTATTGAAATATACGATTGTGTACCATGATTTTGCATCAATGACAGGCAAATGCCTGAGTTTATCCCAGTCATACACAAGTCACAGGCTCTCTTATCCTAGTACTCTCTAAAATGATGAATATTACGCCAATGATCAATTATTCATCTTGCGTCGACATATGGGCAACTTGCAATACTAAAATAAACCGAGGTTAGTGTTGAGATTAACCTACAACAAAAAGAGAAAGTAGTTAGTGAGAAGAAGATAAAAAAAAAAAAAAAAGAAGCACAAGAAGAAGAAGATGACAAAAAAGAGTCTATAAGAGAGCCTAACAAGCAAAGGCTAGAGAAAAACCAAGGTGGATGATTCATAAATTAAAAACATATACAACTCAACAACACTTTTCCTCTAGAATCCAGAACACAACAAGAGTATATAAATACCTTTTTGGGAATTAGACTCCAGTCTTTCATGTAGCAAAGAAGCTTCAAAGCATGTTAGAATGGTAGAGCCTACACAATCCAAAAAAGGAAAAGGTGTTAGCAGCAGCTCACTCTCCACAGTTCCCTCAACACGAACACGAGTTCTAAATACTTGTAATCTCGAAAATTATTGGTCTATGGGCCGATAGTCCACGTTGGGCTGTTATGTCGGTTATTATAAACCCTAATATTATTGTAAAACCTAATACCTAGTGTTATATAAACCTTCTTTATCATTGATTAAGAGGCACAACACAATAATAAAGATTTTTCCCCAAAACCCTTCTCTAGTTTCTTCATGGTATCAGAGCAGAGCAGATGATTCTTGTAAATCTAAACTAATTAAAGCTTTCGCGTTAGTGTTCTTATGATCCAATGATCATGGGATGTGAAGATGATGGTGGTGATGAAGACGAACCAGACGATGACAAAGACGTAGATGTGCTTTCTTTTTTTTTTTTTTTTTTTAATTATTTGGGTATTATTTGATTTTCCAAAAAAAAAAAAACAAATTACGTCATTGTTTCTTTTTAGTTTATGGTTTTGATGGGAGAATTTGGTGTGGTGTCTCCGATCCAGCTTGTTAGAGGGAGATAGTTTTGATTTTTTTTTTGCAATAATTAATTGGGGTTTTTTTCTATTTAAACTATTGATGATGGTTCTAGGGTTCTAGGGTTTATGGTTTACATGGGTTTGAATTATGAATCTTTCTGAGCTTTTATTTGATAATAGTTTTTACCATTACAGGGGAGTTGTTTGGAACGCTCATGTTTTTAGGTCAATTTCTTTTTAGTCCGATTTGTGGACTGTCCGAGATTAGGACAATTATTTGTGGAGATTGCAGGATTTGCACCCACGGGATGTTGTTATTCTCTTTTACCAAAGACCGAAGTCGAGCTGATGTTCTACCCCTATTTTCAAAATTGAAGTTTATGCCCGGAAGAGTTTGTTGACATAATTTATCTACCCTTGACAAGTGTCCACGACATATGTGTTTCGCTTTTCTATTGCAAAGTTTGCGTGTTGCGTACCATGTTTGTCGTGCGAGGGAGTATTGGTGTATGGGCCGATAGCCCATGTTGGGCTTTGTTATGTCGGTTATTATAAACCGTAATATTGTCGTAAACCCTAATACCTAGTGTTATATAAACCCTCTTTATCGTTGATTAAGAGGCACAACACAATAATAAAGACTTTTCCCTAAAACTCTTCTCTAGTTTCTTCAAAAATCATGAACAGCATGCCTACATAGTCCCAAGAACATTAGTAATCAAAGAGAGAGAGTGATGATTAAAAAATAATATAGAAGCAGAAGGGGGATTTTGAATCATACTCAAAGTTGTCATGAAGAGTGGCGATGTCAGAATGATCTGGGAATCTACTGACTAGCTTGAACGGAGACTTTAGATATGTGAGAAATTGAAATCAGATATAACTGAGAGAGAGAGAGATAGAGAAAGGAGAGGATGAAGGAGAGAAGAAGAGGAAACTGATAGGCTAAGGATTCCTATTGCCTTCATGAAGAAGAAGATGAGGACGAAGGGAAGAAGATCAAGGCAAGGGTGGTCGAAGAAAGACAAGTAAAGTGGCTAGGAAGAAGAAGCTGATGAAGTGTGGGAGAGACTTGGTCTCAAGGAGAGTCTTTATTATGTTTAATAAATAATGAAGCGTTGTCGCTTTAAGTGAAACATTGTTGAAGTTGTATTTAGGCTATCCCATTCTAGGGTTGCCGTATCCAAGTAATTACAATCAAGTTGGTTCCAAAACTCTCTTCTTCCTTATTTTTCTCTCACTCTATCTCTGATTGTTGGTCACGCCGCTAACAGTCCACTCCGTTAAGTCACCGGCTTAACAGAAACATGTAGACATTCCAATTACCGAGAGAGAAACGAGAGAGGAAGCCTAGTAGTAAGATGAGGATTGAGAAATACGGACTAAGACCGAATTCTCGGGTGGTGGGATTGGAGCGGAGGAGTGGGGATGAGCAAGAAGATGTGACCCATCTTTTTATTTCAATTAGTTTTTTATTACTGAAATCTTTTTAAAACCTACCTCAGAAGATGTGATTTTATTAGACATATTTTTCAACTAAAAAACAAAAAAAAAGTCTCATAGAATCATACAAAGTATCAAGTTTTTCTTTAAGTTGTGAAATTTTGAATAACAGTAGATTTCTAGTAAGTTTATTAAATCACTGATTGAATAACAAGAGATTGTAGATCAGTTTAAATAATTTTAAATAAATTCAAGTTGAAAAACATAGGATTTTAGAAGATTTTTAAAAATTATCAAATGAATAACATAAGATTTTAATAATACTCTAAACTCTTTTAAAATACCAAGTTCAATACCCCTCTAAATCTCAAAGGATTCATGAGGAAAATAGAGTAGACATGGAATAGTTGTTGGTTTGAAAGTTTTTAATGGTTCAAATCAATTATATTAAACGAGAAGTGAAAACGTCCCACATTCAATCTCAGCAAAATTTTACCATTATACCATTAATGAAATTGCCTTTCACGTTGAAATATTTTGCCTCTGGACGTAAAATTACCTATTTTTCGCATTAAAAATAAATCAAAAATCGGATTAGAAATAATCTAATTGCATAAAAAGTTAATTGCACAAATAGAATTTGCTAAATTAATCCCTAAATTTTATGAATAAGATCTCTTTCACGCTTAATCAAAGGATACATGACCATAATATAACACGCATAAATTGGGTAATTAATGGGCTTAGGTTAGATTTTTTAAAGATCCACGTAAATAAAAATTATGGGTTTATGCATGAAAAAAGCCCGATGAGAAAACACCGTCTTTCTGTAAACCCTAAAAACCTAGAAACCCTAAAAATATAGATGCTTTACAACTATAAATACAATGATTTCGTATGCTTTCACCATAACCCGAAAAAAGCATTCTTCTCTTGAATTTTAATAATTCTTTTATTATGTTCTCAAATTTTTATTTGTATTCCGATCTTGCTGTTTTAAATGATACATCGACTGATCCCTTTTATTTTCCTGTTCGTATAGTGGTTTCTTGGAAAGCAAGATCCACAAATCATAAAGCTTTGGTTGTTGTTGGTTCATCTTCTAATCAAGGTATAAAATTTTTTTTTTTTTGTTGAGTTTTATAGATTCGTTCATATTCTCAATTTCTAATTTGTATTCTGATTTTGTTGTTTCTTATGATTCACTTTTATTTTCCTGTTCGTGTAGCTGTTTCTTGGAAAGCAAAATTTCAAATCTTACTGTTTTGTATTATTCACCTAATTTAATGTGTTTTTCTGATTGTGTAGTGGTTTCTTGGGAACCAAGATTCGAAACTCACCAAGCTTCGGTTATTGTTGGTTCACCTTTAAAAAAGGGTATAATATTTTACTATTTTGAATGATGATTTACATTAGTTTCTTTTGTCATGATCTCAAATTTATATTGGTGTTCCTATAATGTGTTTATGAATAATCTACGGATCTACAGATTAATTGTATTTACCTGATTCTATGGTTGTTTCATATATAATAATTGTATTCAGATTTTGCTGTTTCTTATGATTCACTTTTATTTTCATGTTCGTGTAGCTGTTACTTGGAAAGTAAAATTTCAAATCTTACTGTTTTGTATTATTCACCTAATTTAATGTGTTTTCCTGTTCGTGTAGTGTTTTCTTGGGAACCAACATTCGAATCTCACCAAGCTTCGGTTATTGTTGGTTCACCTTTAAAAAAGGGTATAACATTTTACTATTTTGAATGATGATTTACATTAGTTTCTTTTGTCATGATCTCAAAATTATATTGGTTGCGAGCCAGAGATTATATATTACTAGATTTTACTATATATTAGTTTCACTACAGATCTACAGAGTAATTGTACCTGTTTGTATGGTTGTTTCATATATAATAATATAATAATAATAATTTTTCGATTTAGGTATTGTGGAGGAGACTTTGATACTAAATAATATCAGGTATTATTTCTTATAATTATAATTCTTATAATTATAATTCTTATCACGATTGTATTTTCCTTTTTTAAATTATTTATAGTTTATAATAAATAATAGTTTTGTCTAAACTTGGATTGCCATGTTTCAGGACTATTATGATCGTAGATATCCATGGATTCGATTTACGGGTATTTCGTTTTTTTATAATCGTGTTATGTAATTTTATGTGTAACTTAAATACTACCATGTTTTATCCATTTTAAAAATGTTATATAAACATGTTTTATTTGGTAATTTTGATTTACTTTTAACTAAAATATTGAACAGGTTTCACCTAGGGAATGCTACATTGAAGATGGTCCTGAGAATAATGGTATGAATCGTCTGATGGCTACGACAGCTAAATTCTCGGAATGGATTATATTCAATACACAAGTTGCTCAAGCCAAAGGAATTACTTATTCTGAAATTCCAAAACCATTTGTTTGGTGTCCTAGAGATATGATATGGAAGAGAAAATCAAGGAGAAGACAATTTCAATCGCCATACAATATTCCTATAATATTTGTTTCGTTAAATTAATTTGAAATTTCTTTAAATGTAACAGTAGTCTTAAATTTATTATATTTATCTTTCATCTTTTTGAAATTATTTCACTTTAATGAGTTTTGTATGATATACAGTCTTCTCAATACATATAAAATACTTATCGTCATAAAGCTATTATATGGAAGACAATATAAAGCTGTTATCGTCATATTTCTCATATTTTTATTTCAATAGAAATTGAGATCGTTGAAAAAATTATGGTATATGCGATTAGTAACAACTTTAATTCAAGCAACAGCAAAATTCAAACCGAGAATATGAACGAATGCATGTATGGATGCAAGTCCAAATAAAAAAGTTTTTTGTTATTTTCAAAGTCTTCGCATTGGTTAAAACAATTTCGAACTGACATTACCAAATTGACATAATTGTTTTACGTAACTTCCAATCACTCTTCCTATTCTCCTTTCTTCTTTCTAACGTGTAACCTCTCACCTTTCTTCTTTCTAAAAAATAACCAAGTACCAAACAAGGAGATGGTTGCATACATAGAAGATTTGAATCCATCAACAGATAGGTTGAGTGTTGCTGTTAAAGTACTGAGGCTGTGGATACCCGAAATCATTATAATGCAGCCTACCTACATTTGTTTGATCTTGGTTGATGAGAAGGTAACAATCCATTTATATCCATCATCTCCTTAAAGTTTAAATCTGAAATTAGTTTTTTCATATAATTTAGGGAAAAAGAATTGAAGCTAAATTCAGAAGTCAGCTTTACTTTGCTGAGTACATAGACGTGTTGCAAGAAGGACGATGGTTTCTTCTTTACAAGTTCCAAGTTGTTGAAAATCAGAATATTTACAGGAATTGTAACAATTCTTTTGAAATATTGATCACTCGCCAAACTCGCATCACTCCGATCCCACCTAGATGTGGAGACAATTTTTTTCATCTAATAGATGCACTAACAGTGGAAAATGCTGCAGAAGATGAGAGTAATTGTTGTGTTGGTAAATTAATTTAAATATACTGTTTAACTTACTGTTTTTATAAAACATTATTTCCTTAGATTCATAGTTTTCTGATTTTTTCAGATTTTTGTGGAACGGTGGTAAGGGTAAGGCAAGGTCGTAAAATTGTTTTCCTAGAAAATGAAGTTGGATTCAATGGTCTGAAAGAGGTTCTTCCCTTTACTGTAATTGACATCAAGTAAGTTTATAGTTTTAAAATTTTAAAAACAAGTACTACCTCATTTGATTTATTTTTGCCAATGAAAATAGTACATAATTATTAAGACTGAAGTTGTCAATTGTTGTTTTTTTAAATGCAAAGTAACGAACAGGTTGAATGTATTGCCGTCGGTGATACATGTTCGGAATTTCGTGAAAAATGGGAACAACATGTTGCAAGTCCTTCCTATGCCAGTGAACCAATATTGTGTCTGCTTACGTTTTGGAGAATCTCTGTCTTTGGAGGTATTAAGCAATATATAAGCATTTGTTTTAGATAAGCCAATATATCAAATTAAAGATTTGGAACTTACTTATTTTTGTAAAAGGTCGGCGTTGTCTAATGTCTCAAATAAGATGTTCTAAATTTTTACTTGGCAACGAAGCAAGAGCATTCACTACAGATCCTGCACTATAAGTTCTTAAATTTCTTGTACTATGACAGATTATTAATATG
The DNA here is from genome assembly GCF_000633955.1 of Camelina sativa. NCBI lineage: Eukaryota > Viridiplantae > Streptophyta > Magnoliopsida > Brassicales > Brassicaceae > Camelina > Camelina sativa. The sequence goes on along the minus strand of NC_025701.1, from coordinate 14,137,912 downwards.
GAATCTTTATTATAAGATGTTTTAGTTATTATGTTCCTTTATCTTTCGCAGTCTTTGTTTCCATGATACATCAGACGATGAAGATTACAACGGCTCAGAAGAAGATGAGAGTGATTCTAATGATTCGATCTAATGTTAAGATTTGTTGGCTTATTCCTAAATTTCGTAAAAAACTTTCGTTTACTTATTATTGAATTAAGTTCAGCTGTTTGTTGTTTTAATATTGGACCTATATTTTCGCATATTATGCGAATAATTCTTATGGGATTTTTAATTTATGTTCAAATATGTCTTTTAAAGATACTTTTGACAGAG
>NC_025701.1:14132057-14135161 GCF_000633955.1 Camelina sativa | reverse complement strand
GGGTTTGCAGGCAGGTGTGCAGCCGGGGGCCGAGGTAGTGGATGCTCAGTATGTGCGGATGATGGAGCAGCTGCGGCATGTGGGAGCAGGGTATTTCTCAAGAAGTACCGATCCGAGTGTAGCGGATGAGTGGAGAGAGCGGATGGAGGATATTTTCCTTTCGCTTAGGGTTCCCGACCGGTACAAGGTGGATCTGGCAGTGTTTTACTTGTCAGGAGATGCTCGTGTGTGGTGGAGGTCGGTGACAACATGGAGGGTGCAGCGGGGTATGTCTTGGGGAGATTTTGTGGGGAGTTTAACTCCAAGTATTTTCCACAGGAGGCTCTTGATCGCATGGAGGCACGGTTCTTGGGGTTGACTCAGGGGGACCGCACAGTGCGGGAGCTGGATGCAGAGTTCAGTCGGCTTGTGGGGTATGCAGGCCGGGCTTGGGAGCCAGAGTCGGCTCAGGTGCGGAGGTTCTTGCTGGCTTTGCGAGATGATTTGAGGACACGGTGCAGAGTGAGGAGCTATGCCACGAGGGCGGAGCTGGTTGAGGTTGCAGCTGGGATAGAGGATGACTTGAGGTCACAGTTAGTGGTGGTCAGTCCAGCGGTTCGTTCAGAGGAGACATTGGAGCAGAGCATTCCAAACAAGGATAGGCAGTTGGAGCAAAGGCGTAAAAGGAAGCGGGAAGAGACGACAGTGGCGAACCAAGGTGGCCAGAGAGGTTATGGGAGCGGGAGCATGGATCACGTGTCGGCAAGCGGGGCCAGGGGAGGTGATTCGCAGGAGTACCGTCGAGTGTGTTATCATTGCGGGGAGGAAGGGCATATCAGGCCTTTCTGTCCTAAGAGGAGGCAGATGATGGAGGTTGCAGCGCAGCCGAAGGGAGGACCGGGTGTCCATTCCGGCGCTTAGTTTTAGCTTATGTATTCTTTCTTTCATTATGTATTTTCATTTGGAGTTGTAAACGATTATTGCATTTGAGGTTCTAATAAAAGTTGGAGTTCTTTGGTTTTGGGATTTGTGAAAAATCACTGGAAAGGAAATAGCACGGGAGTCTATAAATGGAAAGTTTCCATAAATAGAAGGTTGCTATAAATGGAAAGTTTCTAAAAATAGAAGTTTCCAGAAATGGAAAGTGTTGAGGTAGATCTAGTCGGGAGATACTCGTTGACATCGGACTTATTTGCTCAGGATTGTGTGGGCCCAACTCATGTGATACCGATAGCTCAATGGACTTTGTGGCCAGAGAGTGGGAGTGGTATGTTTGCTTTGGATGACGATCCATGAGCGCGCTTTAGGGTGACGACCTTAGAGCAGGATTTTGAGACTCCCTGGATACCGTAGCTATGAGCCGTGGCTCGGCACTGAGCCGGTATGTCTCGAGGGTTGCGACCCGAGAGCGGGGGGAGTGGGCGTGTGAGACTCCCCGGATACCGTAGCTGTAGGCTGTGGCCTGGCAGTGAGCCGGTATGACTCGAAGGTTGCGACCTGAGAGCGGGGGGAGTGTGTGTGTGTGAGTGACTTCCTGGATGCCGTAGCTTAAGGCGGTTGGCCTGATAGCGAGCCGGCATGATTCGTTGGTTGCGACCACGGACGGGGGAAGCACTGAGTTGTGAGCAAATAGTGTCTTTGATGTGAGTATATTGACTAGAGGGAGACCTCGTGGTTCAGTCGGAGGTGTGCGGGCTGTTGCGACAGTGCACGGGAAACCTTGGCTGACGGTATTTAGTCCGGTCGGGGACGTGCGGGCCGTGTTGACGGTGGCACGGAGGTCCTTGACAATTGGACGGTTTTGCGGGATTTTGAGACTCCCTGGATACCGTAGCTGTAGGCTGTGGCCTGGCAGTGAGCCGGTATGACTCGAAGGTTGCGACCTGAGAGCGGGGGGAGTGTGTGTGTGAGTGACTTTCTGGATGCCGTAGCTTAAGGCGGTTGGCCTAATAGCGAGCCGGCATGATTTGTTGGTTGCGACCACGGACGGGGAAAGCACTGAGTTATGAGCAAATAATGTCTAGGATGTGAGTATATTGACTAGAGGGAGACCTCGTGGTTCAGTCGGAGGTGTGCGGGCTGTTGCGACAGTGCACGGGAAACCTTGGCTGACGGTATTTAGTCCGGTCGGGGACGTGCGGGCCGTGTTGACGGTGGCACGGAGGTCCTTGACAATTGGACGGTTTTGCGGGATTTTGAGACTCNAAATCCTTATTGGTGGGGGAGAATTGTAACATCCGCGAACCTGATTTTGTGATTTTGGGAGGAGTGTCGATCGACACCCTAGTGGCATCGATTGACACCACTATTTTCTGGGTTCGACCGGTTTGTTTAAATTCGCGATTTTTCGATTGGGATGGTTTGGTTAGTGGTTTAACCGATTATTTAAAGGGGAGATCGACAAAATAAGGGTTTAGTCTTTTTCCTCTGTCGCCGTTTGTGTTTTTGAGAGAAAAAGGGAGAAAAGTGTGTTCTTGAGTTTCCTAAGAGAGATTTAGTGAGATTGCTGGCTATTCTTGAGTTTTCTGTTGCTGGGAACGAAGGAGAAGCTTCCTAAGGAGTTGCTCTACTGTTCTTCGACCTTTTCCTTCTGTATTTTGAGGTGAGTGCTTGACCATGGTTGATCTAAGCATGAGATCTCTCTTGTTTTGGCTGTTTCCTTGTCTTTTGTGGTGTTTGCTTGCTTGGGTTCTTTGTTTTTCGTGATTCCCAGTGATTTCTGAGGCATTTGGGTGAGTTTAAGACGATTTCGGGGTGGATTGAATCGGAAGTTCGTTGTTCGGATTCGCGCAGATCGTGTCTGCAGAAGAGGCATCGATCGACACCTTGGGTGGAGCATCGGTCGACACTGTTTGTGGAGCATCGGTCGACACTCTCTTGTGGCATCGGTCGACACTGTTTGTGGAGCATCGGTCGACACTCTCTTGTAGCATCGGTCGATACCAGTCTCAACCGAGACTTGTTTTTCCTGGTTTGATGTATTGCTTGTGTTTGTTTGCTTGCTTAGACTTGGGGGTTCTCAAATGCTTGTGTGTATAACCTAGTAGATGGGAGGACGGCCTCACTAAGTATTTATGATAATACTTACGCATCTCAATTGTTGTTTGTGGTGTGCAGGTATGTGA
>NC_025701.1:14123932-14132018 GCF_000633955.1 Camelina sativa | reverse complement strand
CACCTTGGGTGGAGCATCGGTCGACACTGTTTGTGGAGCATCGGTCGACACTCTCTTGTGGCATCGGTCGACACTGTTTGTGGAGCATCGGTCGACACTCTCTTGTAGCATCGGTCGATACCAGTCTCAACCGAGACTTGTTTTTCCTGGTTTGATGTATTGCTTGTGTTTGTTTGCTTGCTTAGACTTGGGGGTTCTCAAATGATTGTGTGTAAAACCTAGTAAATGGGAGGACGGCCTCACTAAGTATTTATGATAATACTTACGCATCTCAATTGTTGTTTGTGGTGTGCAGGTATGTGACGTGGAATCATGGCGATGAGGAGGAGGATGAACTAGGGTCTCGTTTGTGTGTTGTTGGTCTTTGTTATATTGTTTAGGATGGAACCTTGGCTAGAGATATGATAGGTTGATCGATAGAATGCTTAGGATTGTTATTGTATGGTTGGTATGTTTCTGCTGTGTGTTCTGGTTGTTATTGGTTTAATTTAGTAGTATAGGCTGCATAATTGTTTACATTGTATTTAATTGTTAAAAAAAAAAGGGGTCGGGTTGTTTCAGTACCTTTCATGAATGACAGATGCATCCATTTATATAATCAGATGAATGACATATATACCTTTATAATATGTTATATATATTTTTTTCATACGGATCATTAACTGAATGATAATAATTATTGAAAACTTAAAGTGATAAACATAAAAATAATTATATTTTGGAAATGAAATATATTAATTAGATTTTACATAATATAGAGATTATGATGCAAGTAAATATTGTCTAAATAAGTAAATAAAAATATATAAGAGATATATATGTGATATATTTGCATATATCTATTATTAATTATAAATACACGAATCTCATAATATTTTATTTTAGTATTTAGGAAAATATACTAATTTCTAAGGTTATATATATACAGAGACGTTTGACAGATCTTAAGTACAATATCCAAAACTCTTGAATATTCCAAGGTTCTTTAAAACTTTCGACACATAATTCTTTAGTTATGTTTGAAAATCATAATTTGTATATAATAATTGATTACGTTTGGTGCAGGTTAAATTATGGCTACGAATTCTCCGACTGATCGTGTTTCACGTTTGAATCCTTCAAAATATGATTGGAAAATCCGTGTTAGGATTTTGTGTTTATGGGAAGAAAAAACTCTTCGTCTTGGTTCAACCCTAGAGATGGTCCTAAGTGATAATCAGGTTTGCTAATTGTTTAAATTGTTAGGTAATCAAGTTTTCCATATTTTGATAGAAATCTAATTATATTTGTTTTATTTTATTAGGGTAGAAAGATCCAGTGTAGTTTTCGTGGTGATGTTTATGACAGATTTGTGTCCAAATTTCATGTTGGCAATTGGATTGAGCTTGAAAATTTTAAAGTTGTCGATCAATATGGGTCATGCAGAGCTACCACGCATCGATACAAGATTATTATTTTGTATAAGACCAAGATTAGTAAGACTTCGATTGTTGGAGGTGAANGAGACTTCAATTGTTGGAGGTGAAGAATATTTTGAATTCATCCATTATAATCGAATATTAAATGGTTCTTATTGTGATGATTACTTGATCGGTGAGTTATTTTATTTATCTACTTTAGAAACTTTCATAATTGACTATCTTTATATATTATACATTATTTTGATATGAGTTTGCGTCTTATATTTTAAGATGTCATTGGAGAAGTTACCAATGTTGGTAAAATGGATACTTGGAACGATAAAAAAGACTCGATGGATCCGAATGATGGCAACAAGTATGAGCTTAGATCACAAAGTGATCATATTCGTAAGTTGCTAAAGATGTGCTGCCGAGATACTTTGGCAAACGATGTTGATGATCTAGATGACACTGACTCGGATGATGTCGACTCTGATGTATCCAAAAATGAATACGATGACGGAAATTGTTCTGATGAGGATTATTGTGAAGAAGAGGAAGATAAAGAAGATGAAGGCTTTTGTGAAATATTGTATGTAGACAAAGAAGATAGTGAAGGCGATGATGAGGATGACACAGATGATACTGAAGACGACGAATATGATTCTGAAACAAGTGAAGATGCTGAGACTGAAGAAGAAGAGTATAAGAAGCAAGTTTCGTCTCCAAAAGGGAACGAAACACGAGAGTACTCTATGTACCATAGAATTTCCTTTGACCTTCGTGACTCCAGGTATTTGGTTTAAACATATTATCCAATGGACACTGCTTAAATATATTAACGTTTGATATTTTTGAAATTTTTATTTAGTGGTATGCTTTTGCGGTGTGAGTTAACCGGAATAGCGGCTGACGATTTCTATAAGACTTACAAAGATTCTATAGGTGAAAGCCTTATATGTGTTATTCGATGGGGTGTAATTGATGTCTTCCAAGGTACATACTCTATTCATTCGTTTAGAATGTTTTAAATTAGATTTGATAATACATAACTATTCAGAATTCCAAATCAAATGTGTTGTAGAAAGGAGGTCTGTATCCAACACTATATGTACTCAAGTTAGACTTAACCCGGAGATTCCAGAAGTTGAAATATTTAGACGATCGTATGTTACACTTTATTGTTAGTTTCTTATATTAATGTTCCGAAGATATATTTTTAATTTATGATTTGTGTTATAGGAACACCAGGAAGAGAGCACGCACAAAAAAATGATTGAATTGTTGTAAGAATACCTGGAAGTCATCTCGCACCAAGAACAAAGCCAAAAAAGACATCAACATGTTTAAAATTATTTACCTTTACTTTTGAATCTTCAAATTTCAATACTGGATTATTGTTACTATGGACAAGAATGCTCATATTTTTATATTTTATATTATTTAAATTTATAAAATTATCTATTATATTATATAGTATTTTAAAAATAAATTCCAGTGAAATATTAATGTATATGACTTCATAATGTTTGAATTTTTCTTTACGTAATTAAAAATGCACAAACAATATGTGTTAATAAACTTAAATGGGCCTAATCTCATGAGACGACAACATGCACAGGCTTCGCGACTCCTTGGACATATATTAAGCACTTTCGTCTCTCCTATATTGTGAGTTCCAGACCTTTCGTTGTCTCTTCTTAACCAAAAAAGTCCTCTAAACTTCTTTAACCACCTATTATCATCCGTAACTTTCAGGTAAGTTATCAGATATTTTTTAAGCTTTTTGTTGGTTCAGATTTTAACTTGCAAACCAAATCTATTTTTAAATTTTATAGGTTCGAATTTCGCGATGGAAGGTGAAAGTTGTAGAAAACGCAAAGAACCCATGTCCGATTATCAATGTTAGGATGAAGCAATCGACATCGTTAAGAAGGTGTTTCAGAAATCTAGAGATGAGTCACAGAAGGAAACGTCGAAACGATTCACCGCGATTATCGATATGGTGAAAGAGCACATGAAGAAGAAAGAAGAATCGACGGAACTCACCTGTCAACTTGAAACCGTCGATGCTCAACTGACGCTAATGAATGATATTTTGGAAGGACGCATCGATTTGATTGAAGAGTGTAAGAGGCTGGAAGACGTTAGGGATATTCTTGAGAAAGATGTAAAAGATTGTGTTGTGCCTGAAATTCATTGGGATAAACTTCGTATTCCATTTAATGGTTAACAATCTTTGTAATTTCAGTTTAAACATTTTTAAAATTCGAGTAAAATATTTCCCTTATCAGAAATCAATTACCATATATCTTTATAATAGATCTAACGAACCTGGTATAATTTCCTAAACGTGTTTATATTACAAGATATTGAGTTTTTTTGTGAATTGGAAAATAATAAAATCACGAAATTAAATTTAGAAATATAATTGAAAACAAATTTAGGTAAACAGACTTAACTAAACAAATATATGCTAAACAAATATACAAAAAGATATGATTCTCAAACAGCAAATCTAAAAAAATATATTTTTCACACTTCATAATTTATTTAAATATTGCATTGATATATGTTACTATAATGTTCTTAAACTAAAATTGGATAAAATACAATATAATCAATCGTTATCTCACAAGATAATATTTTAATTCTTAAAATGTTTATAATGATAAACCCCCTATATTTTATTTGTATGTTGATTTTGTATATATATATATATATATATATATATATATATATATATGTGTTCATTAGATGCTTTGAGTGCATTATAATTTCTTTTGACACGCGGAAACATGACGACTGATCCTAATTCCTGTGTTTATATTGCCGACTTGCATCCTTTACTCATCCCAAGAAGGATCAAGGTAAAGATTATCAGAAGATTTGTTTGCAGTGCTGCGTTGAATGACGTTATCGAGTTTGTGCTATCGGATGAGCAGGTAATAACACAAACATCTATTCCGAATGATAAGCAATTATAATAATATTTGATATGTTTTCACTCTAGGGTTCAAAGATACATGGATCTTTTGAAAGGAGTTTGGTTCAACGCTTCAAACCGTTTTTTAACGAAGGGAATTGGTTGATCTTATCTAATTTTGATATAACACCCGTTGTTGGAACTTTTAGGCCTACTACCCATCAATTCAAAATACTCTCAAGTGGCATGACTTCAGCGCAGCTGATACCCTCTTTGAATGAAAAAGATTATTTTTCATTCGTAACTTTCCAAGATGTCCTTTCTGGCTCTATAAATCCGAATATGTGTATTGGTAAGTAGTGTATCAATTATTTTAGTTGTCTTACATATTTTTAATTCAATATTTCAAAGTGATTAGTTAGTAATTATTCTCATTTAGATTTAATTGGACGTCTCGTGTGGAAAGATCTGAATACATTTTGGCTAACAACATGCACACCGGCCTTTTTTTGAACTTGAAAACGAAGAGTAAGATTTTTTAATTATTTATACAAACAATATTTTACTCTTTCGTATTCTTATTATTTTTTACTAATTTCCTGTTCCTATTAAAGTGGTATACGTTTGAGATGTCATCTGAGAAGAGGGTATTTGGAGTATTTTTACGATAGACTCCGTCAAATTGATGAAGGCATCATCATATGCATAGTCAGATTCGGTCAAATTAATAATGTTGAAGGTGAGTGTATAAATTAAACTATTATGGTAACTTTGTGATAGTAAATACTAATGTTATGTTATGTTTTCAGGTCGTACAATGATTACTACCGCATGCAGCTGTACACAGATTCTAATCAACTATCCATGTCTTGAAGTTTTGAATATGCAAACTCACTTTGAAGGTTCTGAAGATTAGTTTATGGTTTTACTTTATGATTTTATGTTTTTTGGTTTCTTCTTTTATTTACGAATTTTGGTTTTGAATTATTATATTTAATTTAGAGATGAGTACACTTCTTGGAACTATAATGCTTACTACACATAAATTCATAATTCTATCCAACATCATTACTTTATATCTTTATCATCTTTCATAGGTGTCCTATCGTGCTCTATAGATTTGGATATGTGTCATTATATCAGATTTAAGTTTCTGATCAAAAGATATTTATTTTGATTTTTAGATTTGATATGTTGAAAGCTTTATTTACATCCAACATCAACTTTATTTTGATATTGAAAAAGAAGAGTGAGATTTGTATACAATACAAAAAAAAAATACTGTTTACTTATTAAATTAATAATGTAATTTATCTTAATGTTCAACTGAAATTGAAGATGGCATTGTTATGTGCGTTGTCATTATCACCATGTTTATATTCAACTATCCATATTTTGAAATTCAAAAATGTAAAACCGTATGAACGGTTTATATTACATAAAATTATTAATCTTTCAAAATTAGTTTATGGTTTTATGTTATGTCTTCGTTTTATATTTATATTTGCGAAATCACCTAACTAATATTCTTAATAGAACTATAATTATACATTCGATGTATCTATTTTTATGTATTTTCAATGCTTTACTTAATAGATGTGACTGGAAACAACGATTCGAGTCGAAACTTTCAATGCACCCTTTAAACACACCCTAAAATTTTTAAAGACGAAATATATAACATAAAACTGAAATATTATCTTTACAACTTCCTCATCTTTTACCCTTTTCACAAAATTATCTATTTGCCATCTCTCTTCAATTTTTTTTAAAAAATGGCGAATTTTGTGTTTCTTAAGAAGTTGAATCCTTCGACTATGCAGTGGATGATTTGTGCCAAGGTGTTTCGTTCGTGGAAAGTTAAAAATTGTTCCAATGATGTTTCGAAAGAACTAATCTTGGTTGACGAAGAGGTATTGTTTTCTATTTTTTTAAAAATCTTATAATAGTTACATGTTCAAAGATTATATGCGTTGTCAAAACGGATTGGCATAAAATCATGATGTATTCAAAATTTTAACTACACTTACACTGTGAATTAGGGATCTTTTGGACATGCTACGATTCCGGCAGCACTCAATGGGCTTCCGTCTTTTGTAATGACCGAGAATCAGAGTTATGTTATAGAGTGGTTCGAAGTCGAGGAGGATAAAGAGCAGATCCACAAAACTAATCTTGGTTATCGGATTCTTTTCACGGACAAGACTATCATACGTCTTGCAAGCGACCCTATAATTTGCAAACCGTTTACTAACTTTGGTTTTAAACGTATTTATGATAATGAATTTCATGGACGTTGGCCTTACTGTAAGTTTTAGTTTAGAATGTATTGTTTAAGTTAACTTTAAAATTATGCTTCTTATAATACATTTTTGTGATTTATTATGCAGTTAATTTGATCGGATGCATCACTAATATGGGGGAAATCAAGAGTTTTAAACAAGAAGACATTGGTGATCGTTGGAGTCTGATGGACCGCTACATTAGGTTCAGAATCATGTCAATTGAGTAAGTAAAAATATCATTGCATGCACGAGTAACTTTAATATAGAAGAATCTTTGGAAATTGGATGCAAGATCGTTTTAAAAATTTATATGTACTTGGCATAATGCGTTGAATCACCTTTTATTTTTGTCCTAGGGGATATGTACTTGACTGCTTTGCAACAGGATGTTATGCAAATCACATGTTCAAACGGTTCAAGGTGGGTAACGGGAAGAGGATTTGTCTGTTCAAAATGTGGAAAGGAATCAAATGTGGAGGTAATGACATTTGTGAATATATTGTCCGTTTAAACTTAAAGTTGTTAATTGTGATTGAGAAATTATTAACGATTTATATTCGTTTAACTATAATTGGTAACGTTAGATGATAATGTTCTCCTAACCAACGGTGATGGATGTTCGGACATAATTGAGGATCCAAAGGGTGCAGAATTTACAGAGTACATGTACATGTAAGTTAAATTCTATCGATCGTTTTCATTTTTTTTTTTAAAAAAATAGCATGTGCACATATATAAAGTTATATTTGAATTTCGAATAACGTTTAGGTACAATTTCATTGAACATGGAGAGTCAAGGATTCAGGATTTGAATGATACCAACATTTGTTTCGTTATGGACTTGAGGTGAATATGAAATATAACTTATCAATTTAAGAATCTAATTGATGAATAGAACTGATTATAACTTGAATAGAACTGATTATAACTTTTTATTGTCTATAGTGACACACTCGGATCCTTTATTCATCCTGCTGCTGAGGACTCTTTTGACAAGCATCGAATCCCCGTTTGATTACTCTGTTCTATTTAATGTTATTTGCTTTTGCACGAAGACATGTTTTTAGTATTTTTNTTTTTTTTTGGGGATCAAAAGACATGAACTTAAATATTAGTTTTAATTTTACTTAAGACATATGTCTAATTGACAGTTGTTATTTTATGGTTTCAGTCGTTATTTATGGTTTTATGTTTTTGTTTTATTTTAAAAAGACATGTTGTTGTTATTTGAATGTTGATTGCAAATGTTTATGCATTAACTCAATGCATTAAACTAATAAAGGTCAGCATCCAAGCAGAAGATTCCAAACATATTGCCTCGATATAAACATCATATTTTCAACACACCAATTACAGAAATCTTGAAAACCAACAAAATATTGTTCATTCTTATCAATCAGTAACGCATGCAGCTTTCCCTGTGTAATACACAAGACTTAATTCAAGCCACACAAATTTAAAAATATAATACTATC
>NC_025701.1:14121082-14122275 GCF_000633955.1 Camelina sativa | reverse complement strand
TATCTCTAATTCTTCAAAAGAAACAATGGTCGTATACGTAAGAGATTTGAATCCTACAGTACGTAATCCGAGTGTTGCTGTCAAAATACTTAGAAAATGGCTTCCGGATTTAAATAATGGGCAACGTTTTTATGAATGTTTAATTCTGATAGACGAGAAGGTATCTTTCTAACTCTTTTCATATATAAAAATAATTAAATTATGACATGAAATAATGTTAAATTTAATTTTAGGGAGCAAGGATTGATGCCAAAATAGAAGTTGCTCTATATCTAAAAAAGTTTCTTGGTAAGATCAAGGAAAGAGACTGGTACGTGCTATCAGATGTTAGAGTAATTAAAGGCCAACAATCACTTAGAAACTCTAACCATCCGTTTCAAATCAAGTTCATGAACCAAACAGACATGGTTCCAATACCTCCAAGAAGCAGTGACAATTTCTACCGTCTTATTGATTCATCAATGATGCAAAATTTTTCACCATAAGAGAAGAACTCTTGTGTTGGTAAGTTCTTATATGCAAGTAATCTTTAATAAGTCTTCAGTATATTATTAGATTCTAAATTTAAGATGATTGCGTAACATTCTATTTTTTACAATAAATCCTTTTTATGTTAGATTTTTGCGGAATGGTATTGCATGTAAATGAGCCTCAGAAGATCGATTTCATCGATCGTCAAAATGGGTACACGTCCATTAATCAAGTTGTGAAATTTACCGTTCTTGACACAATGTAAGTTAATATGTTAAACTATCAAGAGTACTTATAGTATTCTTTCTTAATTTATTAAAGTGTTGTCTAACAATTACATTATTGTTTAATTTTTTTTTTTTTTTAAATAAAGTGGGCAAGAGATCAAATGTGTTGCAGTTGGCGGAGCTTCGATTGAATTTATAAAGGAATGGGAGAAAATTGTTTTCTCTCCAACCTATTGTAATGAACCAGTGCTGTGTACACTTTTGTTTTGGAGGATCTCTGTATTCGAAGGTACTGTATAATATCTTCCTAATCATGAAATTATCATTGTATTATTAACTTAATTTATTCTTTGCTAGGAATCGAATGTCTGATGTCTCAAATACGGTGTTCAATGGTTTACTTGAAGATGAAATTGCTGGAATAAGAACGGGCGATCTACTATAATAATTTTAATTTATAACTTCTTAAATTTATTGAAATCGATTAATATATGA
>NC_025701.1:14118357-14120115 GCF_000633955.1 Camelina sativa | reverse complement strand
GCGTATTTTTATTTTGTTATGACTTGAATTTGAACTTAAGTTTAAACTTAATATTTAATTAAACAAAGTATTTTATAGTTTTATGTATATTATTAATATTGATATATATATATATATATATATATTACACTACTACCAAAATGTAGTTTAGGGACAATCGATATTCTGTTTTCGTTGTTAGATAGATTTGGACATATATAAAATATTAGCTTTGATTCAAAATATATACGGTGATAATAGAATTGTAAATTTTAACAGAAAAAAAAAACATAAAGGATACTTAAAATATATCAAAATCCCAAAAAGTAAGGAAAAAATAGAAGAATATGTTTATTGAATAACATAAAAAAATATCAATGCAGGAATAAACGGAGAGATATAATAATCGAATCCCCAAAAAATGGTAAAAATACCATTAAAGTATTATCGATGATATAATTTTCATACTTATTGACATTATCTTATGATGAAAATTTCCAAAAACAAATAAAAAATAAATCTATATTTTTATATTTATAGACCTTAAAATACATGCTAAGCTTTATACATAAATAATAATTATTTTAATAACATAGATTTTTACGTTTCGTCTCAAACCAGTTTATGCTATCATGGCTAATCTACTTTCCAATGCTATAAAGAATAGAATCGGGAAAAAAGACCATTTTTTGATTTGAACAACTTGAACCCTTTCATTCATGAGTGGAAAATTAGAGTAAAGATTCTAAGAAAATTTGAGTGTATTCATCCTCTCTACAATTCGTCTGATCTGATGTTGGTTGATGAAAAGGTATTTCCTACGTTATATTTTCCTAAATTAACATGTTCTTTACATATTGAAAAGACCGACCCTTTTTTTTTAATAATAAATAATAAATATAATATAATAAAATAAACTACAGCTAGTGGTCCCATACCCACTAGCCACCTAACCACAAACACATTCAACAGCGGAATAACATAATCAATATCCAATAATAAACCAATATTATAGCAAAGGCAATATCTCAATACCAAACAACAAGAAACAAGGAACCAGCAACCTAGCAATGTTTCTAATGACCCAACTCTAGCAACCTAGCAATGCCAGACAACATCCAATCGAGTCCCTAGAACATCCTCCTCTTCATTGCCTTTGATTCCACGATCACACTTTGCCTTTACCTGCACACCACAAACAACAATTGAGATGCGTAAGTATTATCATAAATACTTAGTGAGGCATTCCTCCCATCTACTGGGCTATACACACAAGCAATAAGATCTCTACAAGCCACAATCAACAATCAAATAAACAAACCAGGCAATATACAAAGCACACAACAATCCGTCGTAACTGAAAGAAGGGTGTCGACCGACACCCTGCCCGACACTCCCGAAAACCCTAGTTTGTGTCGACCGACACCTCCTCATGGCATCGATCGGCACTCGCCAAAGTCTCGAGCCGTCTTCGCGTTGGTGTCGACCGACACCCCAACTGGTGTTGACCGACACCGCCGCCGAGCAGCGATTTCCTTCGATCAAAAACTCCGAATCTCGCCTCCAAACTTCTCCAATCCGCTCCTTGCACTCCCAGAAGCCAAACCCAGCCACAACAGCGACGAAATACCATAGAGAACTCACAGAAACAACCACATAAGCACCAAATCACATGAAATCTAGAGATCTTAGCTTAGATAAGCCATGGTCATGCACTCACCTCTTTCAAGAAGATTCTGACCAACAAGAACGAATTCCCTCACTCCTAGCAAGCTTCTA
>NC_025701.1:14115173-14115745 GCF_000633955.1 Camelina sativa | reverse complement strand
ATGCTCAGCCTTCACTAGCTGACACACATCGCACCTCGAAACCCAACTAGCCACATCCTTCTTCATCCCGACCCAACGAGAGTACCTCTTGAGGTCACGGTACATCTTAGTCGCTCCTAGATGAATGGATAACATGCTCGCATGAGCCTCTCTCCGAATCTCCTGCCTCAACTCCTCATCCTTGGGCACACAAACCCGACCGTGCACCAAGATAGTACCATTATCTGAGACCTGATACTCTGAATCCACATCCTTAGAGGCATTCACCAGCCCCAAATCCTTCTCCTGAGCCAACCTCACCCTACTCAGAAGATCTGCTCTATCTACTGCTTCCAAACCCAACGGTTCCTGTGAAACAGCACACAAGCTCAAAGCACTGATCTCCCCTACCAGAGACTCCATCTCCTGATCTTGAGCCGAAGCTACCCTCTTCCGACTCAGAGCATCTGCAACCGCGTTAGCCTTACCAGGATGATAGGCTATCTCCAAATCATAATCTGCCACCAGCTCCATCCACCGCCTCTGCCTCAAATTCAGCTCAGGCTGAATGAATATATACTTCAGGCTCTTAT
>NC_025701.1:14111295-14111368 GCF_000633955.1 Camelina sativa | reverse complement strand
TCACTAACCACTAGGGCTCTGCCCCTACCACGACCACGTCCACGTCCATGACCTCGACCAGCCACAGCATCCT
>NC_025701.1:14111069-14111235 GCF_000633955.1 Camelina sativa | reverse complement strand
CTATAGGACAAGTGCTTTGGGATTTAAGATGGTGTTCTATAGAACCATCACAGTTAAACCATGTGATGATTTTCCAGCACGAGTTCGTGAAAAATACTTTCAAGAATTTTCAACTATCTTGGCTGGAAAGATAGATAAACAAGTATTGTTTGGTAAGTTGTAAAAC
>NC_025701.1:14109734-14110813 GCF_000633955.1 Camelina sativa | reverse complement strand
TTTTTTACAGTGGTGACCGATTAAGTTGTACAATATGGGGTGATCTTGCTAGAACTTTTGAAGCTTCTATAAAAGAACACAAAGACTCGGTTGTAGTGTGTGTGATTAGATTTGCATGTTTGAAAGAGTGGAAAGGTATTGTTAATGTTATTTAGTCCTTTACTGTCCTGTGATTTAATTTGTTTAATTATCATCTTCTTAATAAATTTTAAAATTATTTCGCAGACAATTACAGTGTATCAAATGCATTCAACACCACAGATATTCACTTAAATCCGTCAATTCCCGCAGTCGAAAAATTTCGACAAATGTAATTAGTTTTCGAGATCATCGGTTATACGCTATACATAACTAAACGTATTCTCATTTTTATCTTTCATTTTTTAAAGGATGCCAAACACTAGCGTTGTTGAGTTGGTTCACAATGAGGAGAATATACAGCCAAAGGTAACTTTGTATGAGGAGTTTTTCATGAAAAATGAAAAGATGACTATCGACGACATCCTATATTCATTAGAGGTATTGTTAATCTAAATACAGTGTTCAAAATAATGACAATTACAAAATATTAATCATGATTGTATATATTTAGGTTCGTACATGTGTGACAATTGGAACGATCTGTTCGGTTGAGACAGTGCCTAAGTGGTATTACATTGCATGCAAAGAATGTAGAAAGAAGGTTCAACCATATCCACTAGAATCTGACAAGGGGAAAAAACGTCTATATAGTTGTGGTGTTTGCGATGACGATGTCAAAGAAGTTGATTACAAGTATGTGTTACTTAATATATTTATAATTGAATTCATCCGAATATGTTGATCATTTGATTTCTTTTATGTATTTTCAGGTATAAACTCATACTACACGTTTCGTATGGAAATTCTCCAAAGATTAAGCTGCTTATTTTGTATGGTCTAGCCCAACTATTCGTAGGTAAAAAGGCTGATGAATTAGTTTCTCAAATTGCCGAGGTACGTTCTAACAGGATAAACATTGTACTTTTTATCAGAATATAAATTTCAAAGAATCTATAGTAACACGCACTTTTCTTGCAAATTTGGAACAATGCTCAGAT